>NC_074678.1:42808805-42838805 GCF_029448725.1 Salvelinus fontinalis | reverse complement strand
TGAGGCATTGATCCGTTTGAGTTCATTTCAAACAAAAGAGCATCTCAATGTGACTATCTGTCACACAGAGCCATATTGTCTCTCTTTATCTCTAAATCATTTTGTTGTTGTTTTCCTCTAGACCGTGCACACAAGCCGGCTTTCAAATGGTGGTAGTCCATTAATGAACAGAGGGGCTCTGGGTTTTATTTTTTTTCTCCTTGCTAGGTTTGTTTATTTATCCTGAACTGGATAAATATCCTAACTTTCCAGGGGCTGTTGCCAGGCCAGGGGAGTAGGGGCAGGCAGGGCAGGGCTGGCTTTGTCAGGGTGGGCTGGGGGCAGTGCCAAATGGGGATGCCATGCATGGTGCTGCCTGTGCCGGGAAGGGATGCCTACAAAGGGCACACAGAGGCACACGCACACAGCCACACTTACACACACAGCCTACGCACATGGGCACCACTCTCAACCCACTGGGAGAGGTTGCACGGCATGTGGCAGAGACACAGTTCTCTCCTGCCCACGCTCGGACAAGAGCCTGCCTCTTCATAGGGCAACAAGAGAAGGCACAGAGGAAGGGCAGATCACAATGCCGAAGGATGCCTGTCTTCTATCCTGATATCTGCATGTGTTCAGTGTTTTTATCTCTAAAGAAAAAAGTGGGTTTTGTTCAAATAACCTTCAGTGCCAATATTGAGGTTGACATCTGAAAATAAAACAAAATAGGCAAAACTTTCTAATATAATGACCTCTAGAAAACCCTTTTTCCTCATCTGTCCTAAGGTGTTGGTTGGAATTATCCGTGGGCAGGAACCCTGCCTGATCTACGCCAACACACGCAGAGGCCTGCTCAATTGCTTCTTCCAATAAAAATAGACACATATGTTTCCTAAAGCTTTGAGAATTTGACGGTAAAGCTATTAAAGAGGGAGAGCGTGGTGCATATTGCCTGATGAGCTCAGAGCTCTGTGTGTTCTTTCGAGAGCTTTCTCTTTGAGGGATTTGTAATAAGGTCATGTTCACCCCAGTCACGACTGACAGAGCCACAGAAATAAATAAATACGTCAAGTCAATGTGTTCTTTCAAAATCAATATCGGCTGCAACTTTTCACAGTTCTTACATTTCGTGGGGTAAATCTGTGGAAATACACACACTACAGTACACAATAGGTGGGCTGTCGTTGAGTGACCTGAGTTAATCCTTCCCACATAGTGAATTGGATAACCAAGTACAGTGGGGATGAAGAGGGGGTTAGATTCCTCTGTGGATCTGTTGCATCCTGGGATTGAGGAGGAGTGGAGAGAAGAAGGGAAGGAGGGAGACACACATGGTGTCTATAGCTGTATGGCCATCTGTCCTGTGGAGAGGCTCAGAGGGAAATCCAGAGGGACTACGTGAACTCTCCAGGTCAAAACCACAGCTGGGCCTTCACATCTGGCTGCCACCCCGCCACAGCACATCAAAGGCCAGGCGGCGACCATGCAGACAGGTGGCACAGAAATTCCATTGGACTAGAGCACCTCCACATTGGCCTCGGCAAAGTCCATCAGCCTCCAACACCCAGTACATTTCGCTCTTCACCACAACTCACCCTCCCCAATTATGGCCCTTCTGCCCCTCGCTGGCCCACCTCAGTACCTACAGTACATCACACCTCAAATCACCACGCCCACCCCAAAGGTCTTTATGCTTCAGTACCTCTGACCTCTAACGCCCAGCCCAGACCAAGGCCACCCTGACTGGATGCACTTTGCCCTGAGAGGATAACCTGTCAAATTACATATACACACTAACTTTTGCAGGGCCGTAATGCTAAATAGTGTCTCCCTGCCAAATAGTGCCCCCCCGCATCACAATGGGATTCGAGAAGCTATTAGCGTCTGTTGCTAGGGCCGTTGCTAGAACATGCCAAATTGTGCCCGGACACTTTTTGCCAGGGGGACACTATTTGTCATGACAGGTGTCCTAAACATATTGATCTGCCAGGATCAACGTCCATATTGTCAGTGATTTGTTCTTAATTAATTTCCTGACTGCACAGCTACACTTCCTGGTAGGCTACTGGAGCTTCAAAGCTCTGAGATTTACTGGTCCAACGCAAGAGCTCTCTCAATATCTAAACCAGTTGAGGTGGTCAACGGTGGTTATCAAAGTGTGCTCAAACGGCCGCTGTTTTCTATTTGTCTAACAAGATCTGGTTAACACCCGTGCTGATATAAGCAGCTATAGAGATACGCTGTAGGTCACCATGGAGATATGGTGAGGTCATGTGAAAATAGGTCCCATTCCACACAAATCTCTACGTGAGCATAAAGTGAACTGGGAGGAATCCATCCCCTCTGCTCCTGATTACTCCCTGAAAGTTCTCTAGAATTTCAATCGTGTCTCCCCTCCTGCATCTGGCCCATGACTGTTATTCCTATTCACAACAAACAATGAATCTGTGAGGAAAATACACACAGGGGGAGAGAATAACACCGGCAATGTGGCCCAGGAGGCTGCCAGAATACATTGCTTCTCTTGACTCTGAGAACAGGAGTGGGAATACATTGCTTCTCTTGACTCTGAGAACAGGAGTGGGAATACATTGCTTCTTTTGACTCTGAGAACAGGAGTGGGAATACATTGCTTCTCTTGACTCTGAGAACAGGAGTGGGAATACATTGCTTCTCTTGACTCTGAGAACAGGAGTGGGAATACATTGCTTCTCTTGACTCTGAGAACAGGAGTGGGAATACATTGCTTCTCTTGACTCTGAGAACAGGAGTGGGAATACATTGCTTCTCTTGACTCTGAGAACAGGAGTGGGAATACATTGCTTCTCTTGACTCTGAGAACAGGAGTGGGAATACATTGCTTCTCTTGACTCTGAGAACAGGAGTGGGAATACATTGCTTCTCTTGACTCTGAGAACAGGAGTGGGAATACATTGCTTCTCTTGACTCTGAGAACAGGAGTGGGAATACATTGCTTCTCTTGACTCTGAGAACAGGAGTGGGAATACATTGCTTCTCTTGACTCTGAGAACAGGAGTGGGAATACATTGCTTCTCTTGACTCTGAGAACAGGAGTGGGTTATTTGCACAACGGAACACTCCAAAGGCTCCACAGTCTCCCCCAGCTACGGTTCATCCATCCAGTAGCCCAACCAATTACCAAACAGATGTGGCTAAAGCCCGGGATTAGGCCTCCCTGATTAGAGCAGCTCAGTGTCACATGTTTGATTCTGCCTCCAGTTAGGTTTGGATACACTATGGAGCAATACTGCAGGTGGAAACCTGCCTGGAATCTATAAATAAATCATATTGTAGGGTTATATTTTTTATCCAGGCAAGTCAGTTTAGAACAAATGCTTATTACAATGATAGCCTACCCCGGCCAAACCCAGACGATGCTGTGCCAATTGTGCGCCGTCCTATGGGACTCCCAATCACGGACGAATGTGATACAGCCATATGTGTATGGTAATACCAATGGTTATATGGACCAAGCTACATTGACAGCCTACGCTCTAACACTACTGTAGGTCCATATTTGGTAGCTAAGTTATCCTGAATAACAATTGGAAAGCATTATTAACTGAATTTGAAATAATGAAAATATATTTGCACTAACAATACCATGTAACACCATGTAGGCCTACATTTGAACTCAGAACAAAATCCTGTACATCCCCCCCAAATCAAATCCAATTTAATTGGTCACATACACATGGTTAGCAGATGTTATAATGCGAGTGTAGCGAAATGCTTGTGCTTCTAGTTCCGATAGTGCAGTAATATCTAACAAATAATCTAACAATTCCACAACAACTACCTAATGCACAAAAATCTAAGTAAAGGAATGGAATAAGAATATGTACAATATGACAGAGCGGCATAGGAAAGATGGTATAAAATACAGTATATACAGTCGTGGCCAAAAGTTTTGAGAATGACACAAATATTAATTTTCACAAAGTCTGCTGCCTCAGTTTGTATGATGGCAATTTGCATATACTGCAGAATGTTATGAAGAGTGATCAGATGAATTGCAATTAATTGCAAAGTCTCTCTTTGCCATGCAAATGAACTGAATCCCCCAAAAACATTTCCACTGCATTTCAGCCCTGCCACAAAAGGACCAGCTGTCACGTTCCTGACCGGTTTTCTCTTGTTTTTGTATGTGTTTAGTTGGTCAGGGTGTGAGTTGGGGTGGGCATTCTATGTATTGTGTTTCTATGTTGGGTTTAATGTGTTGCCTGATATGGTTCTCAATTAGAGGCAGGTGTTTGACGTTTCCTCTGATTGAGAACCATATTAAGGTAGGCTGTTCTCACTGTTTGTTTGTGGGTGATTGTCTTCCGTGTCTGTATGTATGTATGTTCGTACCACACGGGACTGTAGCGTTTGTTTGTAGTCTGTACCTGTTCGTGCGTTCTTCGTGTATTTGTAAGCTCTCATGTTTTAGGTCAGTCTACGTCGTTTATTTGTTTTGTAGTTTGTTTAAGAGTTTTCGTGTTTCGTCGTTCTGTTAATAAATATTCATTATGTCTTCATCACCCGCTGCGCCTTGGTCCGCTCATTCACCACAAGACGACCGTTACACCAGCTGACATCATGTCAGTGATTCTCTTGTTAACACAGGTGTGAGTTTTGACGAGGACAAGGCTGGAGATCACTCTCTCATGCCGATTGAGTTTGAATAACAGACTGGAAGCTTCAAAGGGGGGGTGGTGCTTGGAATCATTGTTCTTCCCCTGTCAGCCATGGTTACCTGCAAGGAAATATGTGCCGTCATCATTGCTTTGCACAAAAAAGCCTTCACAGGCAAAGATATTGCTGCCAGTAAGATTGCACCTAAATCAACCATTTATCGGATCATCAAGAACTTCAAGGAGAGTGGTTCAATTGTTGTGAAGAAGGCTTCAGGGCGCCCAAGAAAGTCCAGCAAGCACCAGGACCCATTCCTAAAGTTGATTCAGCTGCGGGATCGGGCACCACCAGTACAGAGCTTGCTCAGGAATGGCAGCAGGCAGGTGTGAGTTCATCTGCACGCACAGTGAGGTGAAGACTTTTGGAGAATGGCCTGGTGTCAAGAAGGGCAGCAAAGAAGTCACTTCTCTCCAGGAAAAACATCAGGCACAGACTGATATTCTGCAAAAGGTACAGGGATTGGACTGCTGAGGACTGCTCTGATAAATACCCTTTCCGATTGTTTGGGGCATTCGGAAAAAAAGCTTGTCCGGAGAAGACAAGGTGAGCGCTACCATCAGTCCTGTGTCATGCCAACAGTAAAGCATCCTGAGACCATTCATGTGTGGGGTTGCTTCTCAGCCAAGGGAGTGGGCTCACTCACAATTTTGCCTAAGAACACAGCCATGAATAAAGAATGGTACCAACACATCCTCCGAGAGCAACTTCTCCCAACCATCCAGGAACAGTTTGGTGACAAACAATGCCTTTTCCAGCATGTTGGAGCACCTTGCCATAAGGCAAAAGGGATAACTAAGTGGCTCGGGGAACAAAACATTGATATTTTGGGTCCATGGCCAGGAAACTCCCCAGACCTTAATCCCATTGAGAACTTGTGGTCAATCCTCAAGAGGCAGGTGGACAACAAAAACCCACAAATTCTGACGAACTCCAAGCATTGATTATGCAAGAATGGGCTGCCCTCAGTCAGGATGTGGCCCAGAAGTTAATTGATAGCATGCCAGGACGTATTGCAGAGTTCTGGAAAAAGAAGGGTCAACACTACAAATATTGACTCTTTGCATCAACTTCATGTAATTGTCAATAAAAGCCTTTGACACTTATGAAATGCTTGTAATTATACTTCAGTATTCCATAGTAACATCTGACAAAATATCTAAAGACACTGAAACAGCACTTTGTGAAAATTTATATTTGTGTCATTCTCAAAACGTTTGGCCACACCTGTACATATGAGATGAGTAATGCAAGATATGTAAACATTATTAAGTGGCATTATTAAAGTGACTAGTGATCCATTTATGAAAGTGGCCAATGATTTCGAGTCTGTATGTAGGCAGCAGCCTCTCTGTGTTAGTGATGGCTGTTTAACAGTCTGATGGCCTTGAGATAGAAGCTGTTTTTCAGTCTCTCGGTCCCAGCTTTGATGCACCTGTACTGACCTCACCTTCTGGATGGTAGTGAGATGAACAGGCAGTGGCTCGGGTGGTTGTCCTTGATGATCTTTTTGGCCTTCCTGTGACATTGGGTGCTGTAGGGGTCATGGAGGGCAGGTAGTTGCCCCCGGTGATGCGCTGTGCAGACCGCACCACCTTCTGGAGAGCCTTGCGGTTGAGGGCAATGCAGTTGCCGTACCAGGCGGTTATGCAGCCCGACAGGATGCTCTCAATTGTGCATCCGTAAAAGTTTGTGAGGGTTTTAGGTGACAAGACAAATTTCTTCAGCCTCCTGAGTTTGCGTTTATAAGGAATAGGGACAAAGTGCTACATCCATCTTGTACCCTTTGACTAACCAGCTATTAGCAGTCATCGCAATTTAACAAGTTAACAACCAAAACAAACACAAGAGTGAGTGAGTGACAACGGCCACCAACCCTGATGTCACCCCAGGACAACCCTCATGTTTAAAGAGCAACTGGCTTTAAAAAGCAACAAATCCCTTTGGAAACGGCCTATGTGGCATCGATATGAATCAGAAACAGTTATTTTAGTGTCAAAATTGACTAAATAGGACAATTTTGATCATAAATTCAGTCTCGTCTAAAACAGAGTTTGGAACATTCATGCATCACAACGGATAAATGAAGGTTGTGTTTTGATTTGACGGTGTCCATTTGCCCACTAACATGGGGTGAACAGCTGCGGTGATTGCTCTCTATCCAATAGCATAGACAGTGAGACATACCTGCCTTGCAACTTTGTTTACATAAGACAATACTTCACACATTTGTTTACTTGAGAAATCCTGCGCCAACAACTTAGTTAGATGTAAAGTTGAGCAACTAAAACATCCTCGGCAAAAATATCAAAGTTATCTTCGATTCATTCTGGGGATTTAGAGGAAATGAAATTGGCTTCCACGTCTACAGTGTCTCATGGGGGACAAACATCAAGACTGAAATCTCGTGTGATTCGGAGTGCTCAGTGGCTCTTAAAGCTCAATCACACAGAGCATAATTCCTACTCCTTTGGGCCACTAAATGGCCCTTTTCTCTCCCACCATCGTCCACAGCCAGTCCGCCACCCGTCTGGCCCAGAAGGCACACGTGGGAGTTTAATTGCCTTGTATTTCCATAAATGAGTTCATTACATTAACAGCTCGGCCCACGCCACATACTTTTGACCTGCCGCAATTTGTTATTGTATTTATTAGGCTGTCAGAGGCTGCTTCCCGTTCTCAGAGCGTGTCTGAGAGGAGAAGGTCAGGGGCGGCCCTGGCACAGGGCTCCTTTGTGATCTGCAGGCCAGGCGAATGAAAACATGACAAGAGGCATAGGCTTGGAATGCAAGGCCTCAGTCTGGGATAAATCAGGGCTTTTCGGGGGGCGGAGGGGAATGTTTGATGCAACCTTGATTCAAACTAGGTGTAAACATGATATTAGGGGATCAAGGGAAGTTTATGCATGTTTTATTTGTACTATAAATGTGATCACGTGTAACTATAAATAAACATTTTCTTTGGGGTGTGACTCTGAAACAAACAAAAATTGAACTTACAAGGATGTATTCATTAAACATGTCACGTTCCTGACCTGTTTTCCTTTTTCTTGTATTTATTTAGTTGGTCAGGGCGTGAGTTGGGTGGGTTTGTCTATGTTTGATTTTCTATGTTGGGATGTTTGTGTTCAGCCTGGTATGATTCTCAATCAGAGACAGCTGTCAATCGTTGTCCCTGATTGAGAATCATACTTAGGCAGCCGGGGTTTCGTGGGTGTTTGTTTCCGTGTCTGTGTTTGTTGCACCACACGGTACTGTATCGGTTTATGCACTTCGTTTATTTGTTTTGTAAGTCAGTTTCGTTATAATAAATCATTATGAACCCTAACCACTCTGCGTATTGGTCCGATCCGTCTCGCCTCTCCTCGTCCGAGGAGGAGGAAGAATATGACGATAGCCGTTACAAAACAGCTTTGAAGGCCTTGCTAATACCTGACTGAGACAAACTTGAATGTCAAAAATGTCGAGGAGAACCTGACTGCACACACTTGCTAACCTTTACAAGTCAGTCATCCACAAAAAGCCATATTAAACACAGGAGAGCATCAGGAGTCCAAGTTATGGGTCTGTGAAAGACTGGTCATGCCTCTGAGTCTCTTTAATTGAGTGATATCTGGGGGAGCGGAGAGGTGTCGGAGACATACGCCAGGTCGTCAGAGAGTGGAAGTCGTTACTGTGGGTTGGAGGGAAACATTAAACAACATCCTTTCCCGTCATGATGCTGAGCAGATTGCCAACCTGTCTGGTCCTGAAACCAATGTGCTCCATTCATGAACTATGTTCCTCTCATTCAGTCCGTATGAAGACATGGCTAGCTGGTGCAACTCTCTGTTTCACAACCGCAGTTCCCAGTACACATTAGGAACATGCTATTTCAAAAATTCGGTGAACTCAGTAGTATCCTCTTAGATTTACTCTAACTTGTGATTGCTCAAATCAGCATAGAAGGAAATCAGTGAAAGCCCAGAAGACAACTTACACACCCATGCCTTCTTAAATGCCTTCGAAAGATCTTTCAACAGCTTTCAACGATGACTGTGCACTGTGGAAACTGTCTTCAACATGCTACATACACATGGATGAATTATACACCGTAGATGAATTAGATTGTGTAACAACTCATTGCAAATGTGTGAAAATATAAAACTCCCTTGTAATACAGAAAAGACCAACATGTTCTCAAGTTTAACAACAGATAGTGTGACAGTGCTAAAACCATTGCTTAAAGCTGAGGCAGCACAACAAATTAAAGATAAACCAAGTCCTTGCTCTGATGCTAAGAACTGATCCTGTGGACGGCAGAGAGCGAGAGAGAGAGAGAGAGAGAGAGAGAGAGAGAGAGAGAGAGAGAATGAGATGGAGAGAAGGAGGAGGGGGGTTCAGCTCACCCAGCACACTGGCTCTATGACTGAGCAGCTCTGAAAATGGATATGAAGGGATGAGACACGCGAGTCTCCCCTGATGCCATTAACGCAATTTAATGGAACGGCTGGCTCCACGAGGCCTCCCCATCCATTATCTCTGTGGCTCAGCAGAGCTAGGGTGGGCGCAGGCCCACTGTACTGTCTGTCTCACTGCACTGACCTTTCAGACAGCTGCCTCTCCTCACCAGAGGGCCCAACCCAGTACCTCTCCTTCACTCCTACAGCTCATCCATCACACATACTTGTTTTTCCTCCTTCCTGTCTGTTTTATATTCGATGGTGCTCCATTTTCATAAACAGGTAGTAGAAGTCATGTGATTCTCTCTCTAGGAGTATTTAAGGATCAGACAAACAGATATGCGTCAGTCCTGATAGGTCCAGATCAGAATGGATATACAGGGTGTGTATGGGAAATACGGTACACTACTGCTCTTTAGAATCTGGGAAATCCAGGTTCTAGTGACAGAGATGCAGACCAAATAAGCTTGGGAAGGAGAATCCCCATATTACTATATCTCATTGGTATTCTATGATTCAAACAACGCTTTGTGTTTCCTAAATGCTCCAGTGTGCAGCTCAACCTGCCACTGGTGAAAAAGAGAGAGCATCTCCTGAGAGTAGGAGGAGGACTTGGATACACAATGCTCAGAAACTGCTTACTTACTGCTGGCTAGCTAATCTCTCGCTAATCTATCATGGTACTTACTCACACACTGACCGCATCTTTTGTTTAGTCACAGAAAAAGTGTTTTTCTCATCTTGGTCTCAGTGGGGCGAAGGCTGGAGCAAATCAGGACATCCCCAGGGACCATTGAAGGGATTCGGAGACACAGGGAACAGAACATCACCCACTGCATGTGTTTACAGCACATACACTGATGTTCCTGTTGGTCAGACACCGGGTCCATAATGTACAGTAGAGTGCCCTTATTGTCAACTGGAAAATCTATTCACAATTTGACCACATCCGCTTTTATTGGATAACTCGGACTGATGATCCCACCAAAATGGCATGCAGATTTAAGATTTCAGAAGAGAATATAAACATGTGTTTGCCATACAATAAAATACTTAACAATATGTTAGTTGTTTTATTTCTATTCTGGTTATGAGTCTTTAAGCCATTACTTGCTCTCTTGCAAAATCCCTTTACTGAAACAGGCCCTCTTATTAAGCCGATCTCTAAATGGTAATTGACAGAATAGATATGAAGAAAATATATGCCCACCCCATACCCGGAGTCATATATTTAGAGTTAGGCCAACTTTTAGAATTTTTATTTTACCTTTATTTTATCAGGGAGTCATACTGAGACCAAGGTCTCTTTTACAGATGAGCCATGAATTACATAATTTACAGAAAATACACACATCAAAATATAAATACAAAATGCAAGCAGAAAGAAAAACACCGTCATGATAAACAAACACATTCATCAGTAAAAAGGTCTTCAATCAGCTTTCTTATTTATTTTTTGACTTTTACCCATTTTTCGTGATATCCAATTGGTAGTTACAGTCTTGTCCCATTGCTGCAGCTCCCCTTAAAGTGGTCTTAACCCGGAAGCCAGCCAGTATCGGAGGAAACACCGTCCAGCTGGAAACCGGGGTCAGCTTGCAGGCGCCCGGCCCGCCACAAGGAGTCGCTAGAGCACGATGGAACAAGGAAATCCTAGCCGGCCAAACCCTACTCTAACCCGGACGACGGTGGGCCAATTGTGTCCTGCCTCATGGGTCTCCCAGTCACGGCCGGCTGATTTAACAAAAAGCTGATTTACCTAACTCAGTAGTGACCAAAGGAATTTGCAGAGTTTTCCATCCCCGAGACCGGGTGTGGTAACTAATGTCTAAAGTTTAGTAATGATGTTAGGTACAGTGGGACTTTATGTAAAATGGCTTTATAAATGAAAACATAGCAATGTATCAACCTATGTGACATAAAATAGGGCCAAACAACTTTATGGTTGTGAATGTAGGGATGAGTACTAAAATTGTCACCTGTAATAAAGCGCAGTGCGTTATGGTAAACTGTATCTAATGGCTTTAATGAAGTGGCAGCTGCGTTCATATAGATGATGTCTCCATAGTCCAGGACCAATAGGAACGTCGACTGAATAATCTGCTTTCTACTATTTAGCGAGAGGCAAGACCTATTTCTATAGAAGAAGCCACATTATATTCTCAGCTTCTTAACGAACTCATAAATATGCTTTTTAATAGACAGTTTTTCATCTATCCATATGCCCAGATATTTGTAATTAGGGACACAATCAATATGGACACCATCCAAAGTACATATGGTTAAATCATCAGACTTACTTTTATGAGCTCTATAGAACATATACCTAGTTTTACCTGCATTCAGTACTAATTGCAGGTCAATAAAGTTGTTTTGTAATACAATGAAGGCAGACTATAGTTCAGATAGAGCCTTGTCAATCGTAGGGACAATAGCATACACAAAAGTATAATCGGCATACAAGTGCAGGTTGGAATTTTTTACAGACATACTGTATATAAAGAAATATTCCCCATGTAATGTTAATGGGGAACTAACATGGCTGCCATATAATGTTGTAGTGTCATGTAAATGCATCATAATGTAGAAACTGCATTGGTCCAACTCTCTAAACACATGGCTCTGCCCACACCTAATTGGTTTTAATGCTTTGTTTGCTTCTTCCCCTCTCATAAGCCTGGGCAGAATTACACACACAACGGAAATAATGACTACCAAGGTCCATTAAGTGAGATGACAGGACATCATCTCGCCATTAATCTCCCACTTAGCAGAGCAGCTCGCCAGAGAGAGAGAGACACAGACAGACAGACAGACAGACAGACGGAGAGACGGAGAGACAGACAGACAGACAGACAGACAGACAGACAGACAGACAGACATGACATGACATGACATGACATGACATTATCCTCCTTCCTTGGCACTGTCAGGCTTTAAGTCCTCTTTATGATACCATCTTAATGGTGATTGTTGTATTAATGCATTAACGAAATGGCTAGTAGTTTGTTTGATGGTGGACATGGTATTAAATTCGATTTTTTGTTTTCTTTTCATGTTTTGCCATAAATCAGATACATATGATGAGCAGTGTGGTGGGCCACAAGACACAGGAGAATACAACAGTGATGTATAGGATATTGAAAGAAATTAGTTATTTTTATAGCCTACAGAATGTATCATTCTTCTGTCATTCTCGAGTGCCTTTTTTTTGCTGACTCACATCACAGATAGGCATTCACTCCCCCTGTGTAGATGAATGTCCCCCTGGGGACATTTTGTCTACTATCAAATGTAATGTTATTTGTCACATGCTTTGTAAACAACAGGTGTAGAATAACAGTGAAATACATTGAAGTCCTTTCCTACAATGCAGAGTTAAAGATAAGGATAAACAAAAATATCTACAAATAAATAAATAGTGGCACGAGGAATAAATACACAGTGAATAACAAATAACAAGTAAAAAAAAAAAAACATGGCTATATACCGTGCAGGGAGTACCGGTACCGAGTCAATGTGCAGGGGTACGAGGTAATTGAGGTAGATATGGACATCAAGTAGGGTTAAAGTGACTAGGCAACAGGATAGATAATAGACTGTAGCAGCAGCGTATGTGGTGAGTGTGTGGTGTCAGTATGCATTTTTGTGTGTGTTATGTGTGTGTGGCCATATGTAGTATGTGTATGTGTGTGTGTTGGGGAGTCAGTGTAAGTATGTGTAGAGTCCAGTGGTGGAAAAAGTACTCAATCATCATACTTGAGTAAATGTAAAGATACCTTAACAGAAAATGACTGAAGTAAAAGTGAAAGTTACTTAGTAAAATACTACTTGAGTAAAAGTCTAAAAGTACAGTATCTGGTTTTAGATGTACTTAAGTAAAGTGGTAGAAAAATAACTAAATTGTCATACTTGAGTAAAAGTACAAAGTAAATGTAAATGCTATACATCAAATTCCTTATATTAAGCAAACTAGACTATTTTAGTATTATTTTTAATTATATAAAGAAAGGGGGAACACTCCCAACACTCAACACATAATTTACAATCACAGTAGTTGTGTTTTGTGAGTCAACAAGATCAGAGGCAGTAGGGATGACAAAGCGTGATAGGTGCCATAATTCTGTCCTGCTTGAGCATTCTAAATGTAACGAGTACTTTTGCGTGTCAAGGAAAATGTAAGGAGTAAATTTGTTTCTTTGGGAATGTAGTGGAGTAAAAGTAAAAGTTGTCAAAATATAAATAGTAAAGTAAAGTACAGATACCCCCAAAAACGAATTATTATTACTATAATGCATGGGTCAGGTGTACAAGTCAAGGGCTAATCAAACAATAATAGTACCACGCCTGTTAAAAATATCATCTTTCTCAGAATACTTCACCTGTCAGAAACCAATCTCTGTCACTAGTAGAAGCAGAGGTTGACCATCCTACCATAATTCTATTTGGGTTTAAGACAATGACTGTTTGACATCGGTCTACAACAGGGGTGGGCAACATATGTCCCGCGGGTTGGTTCCGGACTGCGAGCCCATTTAACTAACCCGCGGGAGGTTTGTGTAAAAAAATCTATTTTGTGGAAATTATTATTTTGGGTAAAAAACACTCCAGGCCACACTTTAAAGTCTAAATGTATCTAGAAAGTATGTAGAAATTAAAATGGACCTATTCATGGGTTGCACCTCCATCACTCGGTCGTGTCGCTGCCATTGTTATCAACGTTCTAAAGACGCTGCAGCCATTTTGATGGTCAAAAGTAGAACGGGGGCTCATGATTGTGTCGTCTAAATTATACTATAGGGGCTTGGGAATATGATGACATTGCAAAGGTAGGCACATATTTAGTAGGAAACAACTGTGCCATAATCATTTTGTCAAAGTTAGTTCAAAATAGCTAGCAATCTTAACATAAGCTAGCTAAAATCTTGAGGACTCCCATCAATCTTAGCTAGCTAACGTTAAACTGCATCTAAAGTCAATCCGCCGACATCAAAATGATGACAAAAAGTTTTCCTACTGATGATGTGCCTTTAGAAATGTCATTGTGTTTTCAAACTTCAGACCAAATCTTAATCAGCCCAATCAGTCTCCACCCGGCACAGCCAGAAGAGGACTGGCCACCCCTCATAGCCTGGTTCCTCTCTAGGTTTCTTCCTAGGTTTTGGCCTTTCTAGGGAGTTTTTCCTAGCCACCGTGCTTCTACACCTGCATTCTAGCTGTTTGGGGTTTTAGGCTGGGTCTCTGTACAGCACTTTGAGATATTAGCTGATGTACAAAGGGCTATATAAAATAAACTTGATTGATTGAATAAGGATGCATTGAGTATAACGGTCAGTTAGGCATCAGTCCTAAAACGAACCTTCAAAACAATATTGTGATGCAATGTGCAACCATTGAATACGTTTTCAAATAACTGTCCTTTTTCTGGCCAGCATATTGCTTTTGATGAACAAATCGGTTGGAAGCAATTATGTAATCAAAAAAAGCACATTAAGGCTTCATAATTCATAAAGGTCATGTTACCTGACTGATATTATCTCATAGAAGAAAATATATAAGATCTCCTAAGCCTGTGTTAACCTAAGATGTTATTTTCTGTGTTTATCCCAAAACCATATTCTTTCCCCATTCATTTTCTCCATAGGAATGGCTGAAAGCACCAGAAATAACTATTTTCCATTTTTTAGGACTACAAGCTGGCGAGCTCTATGGAAAATGAATAGAGTTATTGCAGGGTTTATGGATAAACTCTGAAAATAAGGTCTGTGGTAAAAACCCAGGTTTAGGAGATTGTATACATTTTGTTCTATGAGATCATCTTCATCAGCTAGCGTCATTTTTATGAATTTTGAAGCAAAAGCCTGTGTTCACCTCATTTATCCCAAAACCCTATTCTTTCAACGATTCATTTTCCCCACATGAATGGTTGAACGAACCAGATCCAGAGCTCTGCTCCTACTGAGGAGTGCCAATATGGCCGACCGGTGGCTTCAAAGCCAAAGCAGAGGATGATGAGGCCCAACACTGCGGAAAATCTGTCTCCCTCAAGCAGGTGGTGTTTTTGTTGTTGTTTTGCCCACCAAGCAGGGTGTTTTTATGTGGCGGTCAATAAAGCCCCACGAGGTGTCATAATACCCATAAAACCTAGCGGTCAAATGGGGAAATGGTTTTTCCACCATTTTTAGAAGAAAAAAGAAACGCACACCTATGTAGGCGAGGTGCTGGCTAGCGGAGTAGAAAACTAGAAAATAAAGGAGAGCCGCACACTCTAGGAGCTCAGATGCAAAAATATTTAATTACCAACGTTTCGACAGGCAAGCTGTCTTCATCAGGGTACAATCGTACAATTGTACCCTGATGAAGACAGCTTGCCTGTCGAAACGTTGGTAATTAAATATTTTTGCATCTGAGCTCCTAGAGTGTGCGGCTCTCCTTTATTTTCTAGTTTTCCACCATTTTTCCCATAGAGGATTTTAGAAACACTTAAAATAAGGACTGTGTTTCATGTAGGTGACGTTTTGAGAACCATGTGAATCTCTCTTGGACAAGGTGACTTTTATCAATATATTCGGCTCTATTTACTCTCAGATTTGAAAATACTAATTAGCATCAAAGTAGACATCATGTAAAACTACAAATCCCTGCAAGCTCTTGCACGTTTATTTATTAGTTATTTTACCAGGTAAGTTGACTAAGAACACATTCTCATTTTCAGCAACGACCTGGGGAATAGTTACAGGGGAGAGGAGGGGGATGAATGAGCCAATTGTGAACTGGGGATTATTAGGTGACCATGATGGTTTGAGGGCCAGATTTGGAATTTAGCCAGGACACCAGGGTTAACACCCCTACGACAAGTGCCATGGGATCTTTAATGACCTCAGAGAGTCAGGACACCCATTTAACAACCCATCCGAAAGACAGCACCCTATACAGGGCAATCACTGCCCTTGGGAATTGGGATATTTTTTTTAGACCAGAGGAAAGAGTGCCTCCTATTGGCCCTCCAACACCACTTCCAGCAGAACCTGGTCTCCCATCCAGGGACTGACCAGGACCAACCCTGCAAGCCAGCTGTGATATACAGGGTGGTATGCGTCACATTATCTCTAGCTGACACCTTTGCTAAGAGGTATTGTGTGAATTTAAAACGTACACAAGACAGTTCACAGAATTGTCCATTTAAAGAAACGCTGCCAATTTATTAATTACTACCTAGCTAACATTAGACAGTTAATCCAGATCATCATGGCATTTGTAGTTCTTTATGATAGCCAAATTAGCAGCTAATTAGCGCTTCATTTTTGGGGGTGAATGCAGGTGAATATATTGATTAAAGTCACCTTGTCCTAGAGAAATTTACATTGGTATCAAAACTTCACGTCAGGGTAAGGCTACATGAAATACAGCCCTGTGTTTCTAAAATCCCCTATCTGGAAAAATGAATGGTGGGAAAACGATTGGAACCATTTCCCTGTTTGACCGCTAGGTTTTATGGGTATTATGACTCTGTGGTACTCTATGAGAAACTGTAGAATTTGGTCAACAACAAAAATGTATGGCTTATGCAGCGTTCAAAACAACTGGGAACTCAAAAAAAAAATGAGTTCAGACCTCGTAATTCCAACTCGGGCCTCTTTCTAGAGCTCCAACTTTCCGACCTGAAGATCATTGACATTATTAAGTTCCCAGTTGTTTTGAAAGCACCATTATTTGCTACATGAGGTTTATCTGATCAAATAGAAGTTTTGTTGTTTTGGGTGTACTCAGTGGTGGAAAAAGTACTCAATTCTCATACTTGAGTAAAAGAAAAGATACCTTAATAGAAAATGACTCAAGTAAAAGTGAAAGTCACCCAGTAAAATACTACTTGAGTAAAAGTTTAAAAGTATTTGGTTTTAAATATACTTAAGTATCAAAAGTAAATGTAATTGCTAAAATATACTTAAGTATCAAAAGTATGAATGATAAAATATTCCTTATATTAAGCAAACCAGACGGCACAATTTTCTTGTTTTTTAAATTTATGGATAGCCAGGGTCACACTCCAACACTCAGACATAATTTAAGTTGGCTATGCATGTTCATGACATGAAGCTAGTAGCGTCTCTCTCCATTGAATACAGGCGGTTGACGATAACAACCTCATTGAATATTTTTAAAAGGATTAGAATAATAAGATGTAGCCACCAATCCAAAGAAAGGATAGGCGGGAGCTATAGTTCCACTTTGTGAACGGAGAGATTTATTTCGCTTTGTTATGGCGGAGAGATGTATCTTGTCAGTATATACATAATCTTTGGCCAAAGCAAAGACTGTACAGTATGGCCACAGAGTTTCATATGGCCAAAGCCTCTCAATTAAGCAATACGACCTGAGGGGGTGTGGTATATGGCCAATATACCACAAACCCCTGAGGTGCCTTATTGCTATTATAAACTGGTTACCAACTTAATTAGAGCAGGAAAAACAAATGTTTTATAGGGTCTGATATACCATGGCTGTCAGCCAATCAGCATTCAGGGTTCAAACCACCCAGTTTATAATGGCCAATACATAGCATTTTGTAATCCAGGGTTTATTGGCAGTATACCGTTAAGATATGACCATCTCTGGTCTTCACTGACCCCTGCCGTTAAATTCATCAACTGCACAGCCTCGCCTAAAATTCACGAAGCTGTCTTTGATGGCCCCTGTAGGACCCTTATCAGCAGAGATTTCTTAAATTCCCAGCGATTAATATTCTCATTAAATAAATCAATGAATGGGACAAATTATGATATGAATGTTTTATGATAAAGAATGTTCATTACAGATATGGAAGACGTAACAATAATATGTCCATGCCATTCAAAAAGCAAGCTCGTGCGTGTTTAGTTAGGTGGCCAAGCTTTTCGCCATATTAAAATCCACTTGTGTCGACTGTGTTAGTGAATGACAGCTAGGCTAGCGACTAGATTCGATCCGGCAACTGCCTAGATTATCAATTTACTGTTGTTTAGACCATAATACCAAGATCAAGATGTTTGAGGAGGCTAGTGAGGTGTTCGATAACATGTTTAAGTCCTCTTTCCCCCTGACTTTCATTGTGTTTATCCCCGCGGTGCTGATTCTCGTCTCACCCCTTCCAGCCGAAGCGGCACACGAATTCACCGTGTACCGCATGCAGCAGTATGACCTGCAGGGACAACCGTACGGTAGGCATTTAACAATGGTATTTTGTGAAATGATTGAATGGTAATGCAGTCCTGTAGTTAGCTACCACACTATAAGGCATAGCTCTTTCGCTAAGTAAACGCTCTCTGTTATTGCACAGTCCTAGCTAGCTAACGCTAGCTAACGAGTGTGTCAGTGTGTTATTGGGGCCCGCAATTCGGGGCGTTCCTGCGTTTGAGCATCCCCCCTAGCATCCCATTGGTTCCTGCATGTGGGCGCAGCTGGAGGAACATCACCCTTCTAGCAAGCCATCTTCATATGCTTGTGACACTTGATTTTCTGGATTTCCCCTGATTGCCTATGCAATTAAAATATAGGTCAAATGGGAAATAAAAGTATTATTTTAGGATATGCCAACATTGTAGTATAATTCATGTGCAAGGTTTAACTGAAAATGGATGTGTAATCTGTTGGATAGCAGATGTAACAGATATACTACCTCTCAAACTTTCTGGAAGTGGGGCAACGATATTTGGCTTTCCAAAGAAAGGAAAAAGCGGTGAACGCAGCGCTTGAGGTCATTACAAGGACAAATACCTTTGGTAGTAATATTCTACACTCGGACTGTTACCCCTTTGGTCACTTTATTTGTCTTGTGATCAGTTACAATGACATTACACTCATTAATGTAGTACTACAAATATTTGTACTACTCCCTTCACAGACCATATGGCCATTTACATTGACGTCAACATATTTGGTAGTGCATCCTACTGGAAGCTAAATAGCTCCTTATTAAATAATGATATAGTTAAGTTTGAGGTTAAAGGTCTTCTCACACTTTTGGGAAAGGGCTTGTGAATCTTATTGCAAGAACTGGGAGCTCTTTAAATTTGAAGTGGCCAAAGACCTCATAAAATATGGTAGTCATCTTGCTAAGACCAGAAGAGTTGAGGAGGAAAAGGTGATCATTAAGATAACTTCCCTTTCTCAGAGGTCAGCCTCTCGGGGGAGGAGAAGGTGGAACTGATTGAGTTAAAAAATAAACTGGATAATACAGTGCCTTGCATAAGTATTCACCTCCCTTGCCATTTTAACTATTTTGTTGCATTACAACCTGTAATTTAAATGGATTTTTATTTGGATTTCATGTGATGGACATACACAAAATAGTCCAAATTGGTGAAGTGAAATCAAAAAATGTACTTGTTTCAAAATTCTAAAAAATGGAAAGTGGTGCATGCATATGTTTTCACCCCCTTTGCTATCAAGCCCCTAAATAAGATCTGGTGCAACCAATTACCTTCAGAAGTCACATAATTAATTAAATAAAGTCCACCTGTATGCAATCTAAGTGTCACATGATCTCAGTATATATACACCTGTTCTGAAAGTCCCCAGAGTCTGCAACACCACTAAGCAAGCGGCACCATGAAGATCAAGGAGCTCTCCAAACTGGTCAGGGACAAAGTTTGGAGAAGTACAGATCAGGGTTGGGTTATAAAAAAAGATCTGAAACTTTGAACATTCCACGGAGCACCATTTAAATCCATTAATAAAAAAAAAGGAAATAATATGGCACCACAACAAACCTGCCAAGAGAGGGCCGCCCACCAACACTCACGAACCAGGCAAGGAGGGCATTAATCAGAGAGGCAACAAAGAGACCAAATATAACCCTGAAGGAGCTGCAAAGCTCCACAGTGGAGATTGGAGTATCTGTCCATAGGACCATTTTAAGCCATACACTCCACAGAGCTGGGCTTTATCGAAGTGGCCAGAAAAAAAACATTGCTTAAAGAAAAAAATAAGCAAACACATTTGGTGTTCGCCAAATGGCAGGTGGGAGACTCCCCAAATATGGAAGAAGGTACTCTGGTCAGATGAGACTAAAATTGAGCTTTTTGGCCATCAAGGAAAATGCTATGTCTGGCACAAACCCAACACCTCTCATCACCCTGAGAATACCATCCCCACAGTGAAGCATGGTGGTGGCAGCATCATGCTGTGGGGATGTTTTTCATCGGCGGGGAATGGGAAACTGGTCAGAATTGAAGGAATGATGGATGGCGCTAAATACAGGGAAATACTTGAGGGAAACCTGTTTCAGTCTTTCAGAGATTTGAGACTGGGACAGGTTCACCTTCCAGCAGGACAATGACCCTAAGCATACTGCTTTAGCAACACTCGAGTGGTTTAAGGGGAAACATTTACATGTCTTGGAATGGCCTAGTCAAAGCCCAGACCT
Organism: Salvelinus fontinalis; assembly: GCF_029448725.1. Taxonomy (NCBI): domain Eukaryota; kingdom Metazoa; phylum Chordata; class Actinopteri; order Salmoniformes; family Salmonidae; genus Salvelinus; species Salvelinus fontinalis. Next base: position 42,818,286 of record NC_074678.1, on the reverse strand, counting down.
CAATCCAATTGGGAATCTGTAGCATGACTTAAAGATTGCTGTACACCAGTGGAACCCATCCAACTTGAAGGAGCTGGAGCAGTTTTGCCTTGAAGAATGAGCAAAAATCCCAGTGGGTAGATGTGCCAAGCTTATAGAGACATCCCAAGAGACTTACCGTTGTAATTGCTGAATAAGGTGGCTCTACAAAGTATTGACTTTGGGTGGGTGAATAGTTATGCACGCTCAAGTTTAAATTTGTCTTATTTCTTGTTTGTTTCACAAAAATATATATTTTGCATCTTCAAAGTAGTAGGCATGTTGTGTAAATCAAATGATACAAACCCGCCAAAAATCTATTTTAATTCCAGGTTGTAAGGCAACAAAATAAGGAAAATGTCAAGGGGGGTGAATACTTTCGCAAGGCACTGTATATATAGATTAAAATAAACTGGATTTTATATATTTATACTACCGTTCAAAAGTGTTGGGTCACTTAGAAATGTCCTTGTTTTTGAAAGAAAAGCAAAAACAATTGTCCATTTTAAAATAACATCAAATTGATCGGAACTACAGTGTAGACATAGTTAATGTTGTGAATGACTATTGTAGCTGGAAATGGCCGATTTTTTTTTTTTTTTTTTTTTTAATATTTTTTTTTAATGGAATATCTTCATAGGTGTACAGAGGCCCATTATCAGCAACCATCACTCCTGTGTTCCAATGGCACGTTGTGTTAGCTAATCCAAGTTTATCAATTTAGAAGGCTAATTGATCATTAGAAAACCTTTTTGTAATTATGTTAGTACAGCTAAAAACTGTTCTTCTGATTTAAAGAAGCAATAAACTGGCCTTCTTTAAACTAGTTGAGTATCTGGAGCATCAGCATTTGTGGGTTCGATTGCAGGCTCAAAATGGCCAGAAACAAAGACCTTTCTTCTGAAACTCGTTAGTCTATTCTTGTTCTGAGAAATTAAGGCTATTCCATGCGAGAAGTTGCCAAGAAACTGAAGATCTCGTACAATGCTGTGTACTACTAATGTGTAATAATGTGTACTACTCCCTTCACAGAACAACGCAAATGGGCTCTAACCAGAATAGAAAGAGTGGGAGGCCCCGGTGCACAACTGAACAAGAGGACAAGTACATTGGAGTGTCTAGTTTGAGAAACAGATGCCTCACAAGTCCTCAACTGGCAGCTTCATTAAATAGTACCTGCAAAACACCAGTCTCAACTTCAAAAGTGAAGAGGCGACTCTGGGATGCTGGCCTTATAGTTATTTTCTGAACAAGTCGCTCCCTTCCTACTTGAAGTCTTTTTAGAGAGTATTAAAAACAATGTTCTCCCTCCAATGAGGGACAATGAGTCAGGGGTTAATAACACTGATACCTAAGCCTAAATAAGCGCTGCTCATCGATAACTGGCCTCCAGTTTGTCTTCTTAATAATGACTAAGATATTAGCCTTACTACTTGCAAAAATAATTAAAGAAGTCCTGGATGCAATCATTGATGAAACAGTCTTGCTTTATGAGGAACAGAGATATTTCTAACAATATCAGACTAATATTAGACATACTTGACTACTCAGACCTAATAACTGAGGATAGCTTCATATTATTTTTGATTTTTATAAAGCATTTGACACAGTAGAGCATCAGTTCCTCTTCCACTCCTTTGAGAAATGTGTCTTTGGGGATTTTTTCTGAAAAGTTGTTAAGACTCTATACAAATGGAAATATCTCTATAAAACTTAAACATGGCACCTCGATTTGAGTTAGAGCGGAATTAGGCAAGGTTATCCTATCTTACTGTATCTGTTTTTATTAATCACCCAACTTCTTACAAAATTATTTCTAGTGATGCACCAATATGACATTTTTGGTTGATACCGATATCCAATACTTTCCTTGACAAAAAAATAACGATACCGATATTTAAAACTTTAGCGGCCTTTTAAGCATTCTAGTACAGTTAAATAGTTAACACACACACATGGACGCAGCAGTCTAAGGCACTGGATCTCAGTGCATCACTACAGTCCCTGGTTCGAATCCAAGCTGTAACACATCCGGCTGTGATTGGGAGTCCCATAGGGCGGCGAACAATTTGCCCAGCATCGTCCGGGCCGTCATTGTAAATAAGAATTTGTTCTTAACTGACTTGCCTTGTTAAATAAAGGTTACACACACACACCACACTGACCAAAACTTTATTTTGTTGGCATTTACATATGTCCCCATTTACCAGTAAAACATCATCAAAACCGATTTCTTTCACTTACGGGCTGTGCTGTTCAGTCGTTTCATTCTCAACCAGAATGTCTGTGTTCAGACCTGTGTTAATTTTCTATAATGCCTGCTACAATAAGTGAATGTCCATTATGATTGGTTCATCTTAAATTTGTAACAGAAAGGGCGTGTTCATAGACGTGAAAGCCAGATCAGTGATTATTGCGAAAAAACAGCTTAAACTATTTTGATTCAATTATTACATTATTTGTGGGTTTTATGGTTGTGGAAGGCTTATATTTAGCCTATGTATAATTTCATAAGCCCTGAATTCATTAGATTTTTGCTTACTGTTTGAAATGCAGTGTATTTAACATTTTTAATTGTACAACAAAGCTTAGTTATAGAAAACAGTGATGCAAAAATATCTCCAGTTTCCATGTGGTATTTGAGTTGTGGTAGTATCAACAGCGCGTACAACCTGATTTCCCGCCTAATCAATATGAGTGATTTATTACCACTTGTCAAAACAACAGGGTTTTTGGTACAGGTGCAGTGTACAAGCTGCTTTAAAAAATATTCCAAGTAATATGATTACTATTGTTGCATATGTGTGTAGATAGTGAAAATTCAAAACATAAAATGTACTATGACAAACTGTTTCTTGTTGTTGATTTGGACACGTCAAAACTGTGTTTTGACATTGGGCTATTTATCAAAATGTCTTGTGAACAGGAAACAGTGGCGGCATAATTTTCAATTGAAGTTTTAGGAATATAAATTGAACTTTCAACATTCATTTCCAATGGTATTGTACTTAATCAGGTAAAAACTTCTGAATGATTAAAAAAATGTGCTGTGATTTGATATATTTTGATGAAATATCAGCAATCACAAAAACGAGTTTGCCCTGCCTAATAGCCTACTACTACAGCATAGCATCAATGGTGTTTCCACACATCCCTCCCCAACTGATCTGATCCCACTTGTGATTCCCAGGTACCAGGAATGCCATATTGAACACGGAAGCGCGCACTGTGGAGGCGGAAGTGCTAAGCCGCCGCTGTGTCATCATGCGGCTGGTGGACTTCTCCTATGAGAGATACCAGAAAGCCCTGCGCCAGTCCGCTGGGGCTGTGGTCATCATTCTCCCCAAGAATATGTCCACCATGCCGCAGGACATAGTACAGGTAATAATGCCTTATGAGTGGGTTTTATGACCGTTCATCAAACTAGTCAAATCAAGAGGCAAGGTCCTGAGTTGCTTTTAAAGCTAGAGCTCCTTTGGTGTTCTTGTAGTGAGTTTCTGTTACACTCAAGGAAAACTGTCAGTCACAACACTCCCTCCTTATCAGTTGTAACTCAAAGCAAAACTTGAAAAACCAGACTTGCTGGAGTGAAGTAGGCCAAAATGTCCAAATGTTATGCTGTTTCATATTCACACGGCTGCCCTGGTAGTGTTGTTATCTTGTGAATGATAACCTGGCATTCCTTATTCCTCTGTTGTAGCAGTTCATGGAGCTGGAGCCAGAGATGCTGGCCACAGAGACCATTGTCCCGGTTTACTTTGCTCTGGAGGATGATGAGCTGCTCTCCATCTACACACAGACCCTCACCTCCTCCTCCTCCCAGGGCTCCTCCTCTGCAGCTGAAGGTGCAGGACATTTACAAATATTGTGTTGAAAACTGTTGGTCGAAACGCTGTCAGAGGAAATTCTTTCTAGTGAAATTCTTTTGAGGGATTTAATGACCCCTTTTCCCCATGCCTTCACAGTGCTGATCCACACAGCCACAGCCAATGGCTTTCAGATGGTGACGAGTGGGGCTCAGAGCAAGGCAGTGAGTGACTGGGCCATTACCAGTCTAGAGGTGAGAATCATTATGGTTAAACCACTATCCTTTATCTGTTTAATGCTTTATGTAGCTCTGTGACATTTAATCCAGACATCCACGTTAGTGTTAATGGGTGACATATTTTATGATATTAGGCTACCAGTGGAGCAGTACTCACATTAACACACTGCTCACACGTAAGGTGCTAAGTGATTTAGAAGCAAATAACGGGTTAGTTTTCTTAACCTTGTGTCATTCTTGGGTCTATATGATATTCTAGAGTGTGTGTGTGTTGAACTAAGGTAGGTGTCAAACCCAGGGAAATAATGGATTTAGCCCTGTAGTAGGAGATTAGGCGACTCCAGTAAATTTCCTGAGTCCGCAAGTGTTCCTTTCTACCTAATGCATACGGTCACCAGTCAATGGCATTGTTTCACATAATGGGTTTAAGTTTAAAATCACCCTCCCGGATCCGGGATCCTCCTCATCAGAAACGCTGACTAACATAGCCTAGCCTAGCGCCACAGGGAATATCATATAATATAATTTCATGAAATCACAAGTCCAATACAGCAAATGAAAGATAAACATTTTGTGAATCCAGCCAACATGTCCGATTTTTAAAATGTTTTACAGCGAAAACACAACATATATTTGTTAGCTCACCACAATAGTCCAAAACACAACGCCATTTTTTCACCACAAAGATAGCTTTCACAAAACCCACAAATAGAGATAAAATTAATCACTAACCTTTGAACAACTTCATCAGATGACAGTCTTATAACATCATGTTATACAATACATTTATGTTTTGTTCGAAAATGTGCATATTTATAGCTACAAATCCTGGTTTTACATTGTGAACATGGTGCAAAAATGCTCCAAATTGTCCAGAGAAATGTTGGAGAGTCACCTAATCTAACAGAAAATCTCATTATAAACTTTGCTGAAAAATACATGTTGGACATATAATTAAAGATACACTGGTTCTTATTGCAACCGCTGTGTTAGATTTAAAAAAAATAACTTTAGTAAAAAGCACAGCATACAATAATCTGAGACAGCGCTCAGCCATTCTCCGCCATGTTGGAGTCAACATATTCAACAAAAATACGAAATAACATCATAAATATTCTCTTACCTTTGAGGAACTTTCATCAGAATGCAGTGCCGGGAGTCCTAGTTCCACAATAAATCGTTGTTTTGTTTTAGAATGTCCATTTCTTCTGTCGAATTAGCAACTTTGGCTAGCATAGTGGGGCTCACGTGTCCATGAAAGTTTGGCGCATGGAACGAAAAATTCCAAAAGTCATAATAAAAGTCGAATAAACTGGTCAAACTCAGTTGAAAATCCATCTTTAGGATGTTTTTCTCGTATGTATCCAATGACGTCCCAGACGGAGCATTTCTTCGTGTCTACCTAAGGCATTGCAGACAACGATATGGTGCACCCAGGTGCGCAGCAAAATACTGTCAATATGGCTGACCTGTCACTCCAAAAGCTCTCATTCGGTCCCACATCAGGCTAGACACCTCATTCAACGTTCTACTGCCTGTTGACATCTAGTGGAAGGCGTATGAAGTGCATACATATCCATAAATACAAGGCAATTGAATAGGAGCAGCCCTTCACAGAGACCCATTTCAGAATTTTCACTTCCTATTTGGAAGTTTGCCTGCCAAATGAGTTCTGTTTTACTCAAAGATATAATTCATATAACATATAGATATAACAGTTTTAGAAACTTCAGAGTGTTTTCTATCCAATAGTAATAATAATATGCATATCATATGATCTAGAACAGAGTACGAGGCCGTTTAATTTGGGCACTATTTTTTCCCAAAGTGGAAATGGCGCCCCCTATTAAGAAGTTAAGTCCTTGTGGTAGGTATTCCATGCCTGTCTTTGTTGATGTCTTAAGTCTCACCCTTGGCTACATACTTTACTTTCATATAAGATGACAGCAAATGTAGTATTTTATTAGGATCCCCATCAGCTGTTGCTAAAGCAGCAGCTACTCTTCCTGGAGTCCACATGAAACATGACATAACACAGAACATTAATGTTGTAGTAGATTGTTGTTTCGAGATGTTATAGAACTGATATACAATATACTTTTGTCTAATAACTGTCTCTCTGTCCTCTCCTAGGGGCGACTGGCTGGAACTGGAGGAGAGGACCTGCCCACCATTGTCCTGGTGGCTCACTATGACTCCTTTGGTGTCGCTCCGGTACAACCAGCTCTCCCTTAACTGTTTAGGGCTGCAATCCCGTTAACGGGATCGATATGACAACAGCCAGTGAAAGTGCAGGGCGCCAAATTCAAACAACAGAAATCTCATAATTAAAATTCCTCAAACATACAACTATCTTATACCATTTTAAAGGTAATCTTGTTGTTAATCCCACCACAGTGTCCGATTTCAAAAAGGCTTTACAGCAAAAGCACCACAAACGATTATGTTAGGTCACCGCCAAATCACCGAAAAACACAGCCATTTTTCCAGCCAAAGACAGGAGTCACATAAAGCAGAAATAGAGATAAAATGAATCACTAACCTTTGATGATCTTCATCAGATGACACTCATAGGACTTCATGTTACACAATACATGTATGTTTTGTTCGGTAAAGTTCATATTTATATAAAAAAATCTCAGTATACATTGGCGCGTTATGTTCAGTAGTTCCAAAAACATCCAGGGATTTTGCAGAGAGCCACATCAATTTCCAGAAATACTCATAATAAACGTTGATCAAAGATCAAGTGTTATACATGGAATTTTAGATCCACTTCTCCTTAATGCAACCGCTGTCAGATTTCAAAAAGCTTTACGGAAAAAGCAAACCATGCAATAATCTGAGGTCGGCACTCAGAGCCCAATCAAGACAAAAATATATCCGCCATATTGTGCCGTCAACAGAAGTCAGAAATAACATTATAAATATTAACTTACCTTTGATGATCTACATCAGAATGCACTCCCAGGAATCCCAGTTCCACAATAAATGTTTGATTTGTTCGGTAATGTCCATCATTTATGTCCAAATAGCTACTTTTGTTAGCGTGTTTGGTAAACAAATCCAAAGTCACGAAGCGCGTTCACTAAACGCAGACGAAATGTCAAAAAGTTACGTAACAGTCAGTATAAACATGTCAAACGATATATTGAATCAATCTTTAGGATGTTTTCAACATAAATCTTCAATAATGTTCCAACCGGAGAATTCCTTTGTCTTCAGAAGTGCGATGGAACAGAGCTCGCTCTCACATGAACGTTCAGGTCATGGTAGACCTTACTCAATCCCCTCTCATTCGGCCCCCCTTCACAGTAGAAGCATCAGACAAGATTCTAAAGACCGTTGACATCTAGTGGAAGCCTTAGGAAGTGCAAAATGACCCATATCCCACTGTGTATTCGATAGGCGAAGAGTTGAAAACCTACAAACCTCAGATTTCCCACTTCCTGGTTGGATTTTTTTCTCAGGTTTTTGTGTTATACTCACAGACATCATTCAAACAGTTTTAGAAACTTCAGTGATTTTTATCCAATACTAATAATAATATGCATATATTAGCAACTGGGACTGAGGAGCAGGCAGTTTACTCTGGGCACCTCTGGGCACCTTTTCATCCAAGCTACTCAATACTGCCCCTGCAGCCATAAGAAGTTAATACACCTAAATATATTCTATGATATGCTATATTTATAATATTTTTTACTGTATGATAGTTATATTTATTTATGTTGCAGAATTCTCCTCCACCAGAAGTGAAGATGCTAATTAAATGTGTTGACTTTGGTGTTGTTCTGTCCAGTGGCTGTCCTATGGAGCAGACTCTAACGGCAGTGGGGTGTCTATGCTGCTGGAGTTAGCCAGGCTCTTCTCCAGACTCTACACCTACAAGAGGACACATGCTGGGTGAGCAACACAGGTCCACAGCTCCTCAGAGAAATCAGGCTTAATACAATGCTATCCACACGTTTCTTTCCTTGTGCCTAAGCATTCCACACCCTTTAGGAAAATCGCACTCCACATGTAAAACTAACAACTAAAATAATACACCTCTTACAGTGGTCAGAAAACAACTCTTCCTGTGTTCACAAAAGTATTTCGCTTTTAAGAGTCGATTAGTTTTAGTAATAGAGTAGAAAGGATGTGGTTCTTAGAAGACATTTGTCGATTCCTAGACGAAGTGTACTCTGGAGTGTGAGTGCTGTTTGAGACGAGGGGCCACGTTAGTGTAAATGTGTTGGCGTAATGGTACACTGGCTGTTCTCCATGGTGTTAGGTGAGCTCTTGTGTTGGCGTATTCTCCATACTGACATAACAAAGACATAACAATTATTCTCCATCATGTAGTAACCAAAAAAGTGTTAAACAAAATATATTTGAGATTCTTCAAAGTAGCCACCCTTTGCCTTGATGACAGGCTTTGTACACTCGTGGCATTCTCTCAACCAGCTTCACCTGGAATGCTTTTCCAACAGTCTTGAAGCAGTTCCCACATATGCTGAGCACTTGTTGGCTGCTTTTCCTTTAGTCTGCAGTCCAACTCATCCCAAACCATCTCAATTGGGTTGAGGTCGGGTGATTGTGGAGGCCAAGTCATTTGATGCAGCACTCCATCACTCTCATTCTTGCTCAAATAGCCCATACACAGCCTGGAGGTGTGTTGGGTCATTGTCCTGTTGAAAAACAAATGATAGTCCCACTAAGCACAAACCAGATGGGATGGTGTATCGCTGCAGAATGCTGTTGGTGTGCCTTGAATTCTAAATAAATCCGTGTCACCAGCAAAGCACCCCAACATCATCACACCTCCTCCATGCTTCACGGTGAGAACCACACATGCAGAGATCATCCGTTCACCTACTGTGCGTCTCACAAACACAGGGTGGTTGGAAACAAAAATCTCAAATTTGGACTCATCAGACCAAAGCACAGTCTAATGTCCATTACTTGTGTTTATGGCTCAAGCAAGTCTCTTCTGATTATTGGTGTCCTTTAGTGGTGGTTTCTTTGTAGCAATTCAACCATGAAGGCCTGCTTTACGCAGTCTCATCTGAACAGTTGAGGTTGAGATGTGTCTGTAATGAACTTATCCTCTGCAGCAGAGGTAACTCTGGGTCTTCCTTTCCTGTGGCGGTCCTCATGAGAGCCAGTTTCATCATAGCGCTTGATGGTTTTTGCGACCGCACTTGAAGAAACTTTTAAAGTTCTTGAAATTTTCCGAATTGACTGACCTTCATGTCTTAAAGTAATGATGGAATGTCGTTTCTCTTTGCTTATTTGAGCTGTTCTTGCCATAATAAGGACTTGGTCTTTTACCAAATAGGGCTATCTTCTGTATACCACGCCTACCTTGTCACAACACAACTGATTGGCTCAAATGCATTAAGAAGGAAAGAACTTTTAACAAGGCACACCTGT
>NC_074678.1:42748805-42803805 GCF_029448725.1 Salvelinus fontinalis | reverse complement strand
GACGTCAGCGGCATCTTATGGTAGAGAAATTAACCTTAAATTCTCTGGCAACAGCTCTGGTGGACATTCCTGCAGTCAGCATGACAATTGCACACTCCCTCAACTTGAGACATCTGTGGCATTGTGTTGTGACAAAACTGAACATTTTAAAGTGGCCTTTTATTGTCCCCAGCACAATGTGCACCTGTGTAATGATCATGCTGTTTAATCAGCTTCTTGATATGCCACACCTGTCAGGTGGATTATCTTGGAGAGGGAGAAATGCTCACTAACAGGGATGTAAACAAATTTGTGCTCGAAATTTGAGAGAAACAAGCTTTTTGTGCGTATGAAACATTTCTGGGATCTTTTATTTCAGCTCATGAAACATGGGACCAACACTTTACATGTTGCGTTTATATTTTTGTTCAGTATGGGTTGCTCTTTGTCCTGCACATCAGGTTTGACCTCTCTCTCTCTCGTGTGTCCAGGGTGCCCCAGGTGACCTACAGATTTTCACTGAACAAATGGTGAGTGATTGAACGTGGCTTGACCCTACTCTCCCTGTGAGGCTGTCTCTGACATGATCTTAACCAAGCCTTTTTGAAAGGCTGCTATACACACCAGGACTTTGAGCAGTGGGCAACCAGTGGTCCCCTTAGGCTAGTTTTAGTATGTAGCTGTTATAGCATGGACAGTTAGTCGGGGTCAAGATGTGTGTGTGTGTGTGTGTGTACTTAACAAGACAAGTACGTGTCAAGGTGTGTACTATACGCCACTGATTATGAATATGTGTATTTGTGTGTCTGTGTGTGTTGCCAGCAGATGCAGGAGGAGCAGCTGTCGTCGGTGGTGGACTGGCTGACAGCCCAGCCGCGGGCTGCCCAGCTGGTGGACAAGGACAGCAGTGTGGTCAGCACCCTGGAGTACCACCTGGGACGGTACCTGAAGGACGTCCGTAGGCACTACGTCAAGGCTGACAAGAGGTGACCAGTCACTGACCTCTGCGTTACGGCTAATACAGGGTGTCAATGGTCCTCTTGACTGGCCACAGCTACTGGTTCTGCCGTGTTTACCTTGGAGGATTCACAGAACTACTAAGAGTGCTCATAGTGGTCAAAAACTGTGACAGAATCACTCCTTTTATTGTAGAAGATCAATTGTAAGAATCAAATAGTCTGGGATGGATGTGATTTTTACACTATTTCTATTTACTGTTGTTCATTTAACAAATGACCTGTATGGTTTAGAAATGGATGACGTTACAGTGACAAATGCAATCTTTTTTCTCTCCCCCCCCAGAGACCCAGAGTTTGTCTTCTACGATCAGCTCAAACAGACCATGAATGCTTACAGGTAGACGTTATGGCTGCCTGCTGTATTTAACCCTCAGAGTGCTGAGCTTTAGTGCAATAGAGCAAAAGCCTATTGATTTTAATTTCAAACCTCTTCAGCTTGCTTTTGTGTCAGTTTTTTTCCCTCCCTTTAACACTCTTGTCATTTTATATATCCACTTTCCTAACAGGGTGAAACCAGCCATCTTTGACCTGCTTCTGGCATTCTGCATTGCAGCTTACCTCGGAGTGATATATCTGTCCATCCAGGTATGTATCAATACAACATCCGCATTCTGATGGCTACTCATGTTATTTTGATGTATGGTCAGTAGTCTGTTGACCTAGTCTAACCCTGCAACTCCTACCCCGGTCATTGCTGTAAATCAGATGAATGCTTTCTTCTCAGTTCGCCTTACCTGGTTATTTAAGGGGTTAACAATACCCAGCTAGCACATTTGGTTCCATGGAAGTTATGGAAACATACATTTTGGTTTCCCATTGGTTCTAGGAACGAAGCATTAAGTTTCCTGACCGGTAACATTTGGCTGTTCTGGGGACATTACTTTTTAGGTTGCAGGGAGGTTTTGAGAATGTTTTACTATGGTTCCCTGAAAATGGAAATGATAGGTAATTAAATAATGTTCTGAGTAATTGTTTTAATAAGACTTTTAATAACACTGCAAGCTTATTTTGGTTTAACTGTTGAACTCCAAGCACAGATAAGACATATGGAAATGTATTTGCTTAGGGATTAGTCATGCAAACACATTTATTTTTGTGGCACGGCGTCAAGGAGATTTGAACCTATGATCTTCTGTTCTCTGTCCATGGAATTAGACCATTGCGCCACCGAGATGGAGCTAGCTGTTCATTTTTGTCTATTTAAACAAACACACTTCAAAGGAAAACAGCACTCAGTAAGATCAGGTGTGGCCAATTTGTGGGCACGGCAAACACACAGGACCACACTTAACAAGATAGAGGATAGAGAGTTTTGTTGACACTGAGAATGGAATGTATGTTCTGAAATAACATTCTTAGAACGTTCTTTCAACGTTATGTTTTATAGTAAGTACTGACATTCCCACAGAAGAATGTTGTTTTTTAACGTTCTCTGAACAATTTCAGAACATTACTTTAAATAGAACCATGAGGAAACCTGTATCAAACTTATGCTGAAGTATTGAAATTCCCACCTAAGAAACATATGGTTCTGTGGTTAACGTTATGTGCTAGCTGGGTATCCTGCACCATTCCCAGAAGGTTGTGGAAAGGTTGAATGCAAAATAACCATAGGACAACTACGCTCTCACCAAGCTCTAAGAAATATATGGTTCTCAGAACATTATGTGCTAGCTGGGTAATGTCTTTCTCACTTTTTTTCTCTCTCTTCAGCACTTTGTGGTTCTCTACAGTGTGGTGCGCAGAATCACAACGCCCAAGACCAAGCAGCATTAAGCCACTCCTCTTCCTCATTCAGACTCCTCACACCGACAACGAGCTCTAGCCAGTAACAAAACGGGGGCGGACCAAGCTGCTCATCTTTTTTTTTCTTTTTTTTTTTACCACCCTATCTATGTCCTTTGTTCCTCTTTGGAAATGAAACGTGTTGAATCATTTCTCTCTGCCAAGTTTAGCCATCTAGTCAGTTCCTTCAATGGCTGTCAAGTCAGAATGCACTCTGGTCTTCCTGTCCCCGTGAAATCAGATGTCAAACATTTCCTCGTACGCCCAATCCCACATCAACTCCTAGTCCCTAACCCCTATTTTCCCCTATGATCTGAGAGAATTTGATAGGTGTAAGAAATATGGTAATAGGGTTACCTTGTGCTCAGATAGGCTAGGTGACATTTTCAGCAGTTTGTTTACACCTATCCAGTCCTCTCCATAAGGAGTAGGTACTAGGGGTTGATGTGGGATTGGACATTTCTATACCCACAGCTCACTCCTCAGTGCCCTATAGTGTGAATTTTGCCAAACTACAATGGGTCGTCTTCTTGGGCAGCTATGGAGTAGCATGAGTGTGCAGGAGTAGCAGTGAGACTTTGTAATATTGTTTGGATGGATGGTTGATATATTTGGTCACCCTGACTAGATTTATTTTTCTATAGGATTTATTATTTTCTTTAACCCCAATTAACTAATTAAATAGTGCCTTCAGAAAGTATTCATACACCTTGACTTGTTCCAGAGTTTGTTGTGTTACAGCCTGAATTCAAAATGGATTAAATTGTTTTTTTCTCACCGATCTACACACAATACTCAATAATGACAAAGTGAAAAAATGTTTTTACATTTTGTAGCAATTTTTGCACAACCCTGAGTCAATAGATGTTAGAATCACCTTTGACAGCGAATACAGCTGTGAATTTTTTACACACCTGGATTGTACAATATTTGCACATTATTCTTTATAAAATTCTTCCAGCTCTGTCAAGATGATCGTTGATCATTACTAGACAGCGATTTTCAAATCTTGCCATAGATTTTCAAGACGACTTAAGTCAAAACTGTAACTAGGCAACTCAGGAACATTCAATGTCGTCTTGATAAGCAACTCCAGTGTATATTTGGCCTTGAGACTCCCAGTGTCTGTTGGAAAGCAGACTGAACCAGGTTTTCCTCTAGGATTTTGTCTGTGCCTAGCTTTATTCTGTTTATTTTTATCCTAAAAAACTCCCTAGTCATTGCGGATGACAAGCATACCATAACATGATGCAGCCACCACCATGCTTGAAAATATGAAGAGTGGTACTCAGTGATGTGTTGGATTTGCCCCAAACATAGCGCTTTGTATCCAAGACAAAGTTAATTTCTTTCTCACATTGTTTTGCAGTATTACTTTAGTGCCTTGTTGCAAACAGGATGCATGTTTTGGAATATTTTCTATTCTGTACAGGCTTCCTTTTTTTTCACTCTGTCATTTAGGTTAGTATTGTGGTGTAACTACAATGTTGTTGAGCAATGCTCAGTTTTCTCCTATCACAGCCATTAAACTCTAACTGTTTTTAACTGAGTTAGGAAGGACGCTTTTATCTTTGTCGTGACTGGGTGTATTGATACACCATGCAAAGTGTAATAATAATTACACCATGCTCAAAGGCAATGTCTGCTTTTTTATTTTTTTGCCCTTTGCGAGGCCTTGGAAAGCCTCCCTGGGCTTTGTGGTTGAAATTCACTGCTCGACTGAGGGACCTTACATGTTAACCACTATTATTGCACACAGAGTGAATCCATGCAACTTATGTGACTTGTTAATAAGCACATTTTTACTCCTGAACTTATTTAGGCTTGCCATAACAAAGGGGTTGAATACTTACTGACTCAAGACATTTCAGCTTTTCATGTGTAATTAATTTGTAAAAATATCTAAAAACATAATTCCACTTTGACATTATGGGGTATTGTGTGTAGGCCAGTGACACAAAATCTCAATTTATTAAAGGTTTTATTCAGGCTGTAACGCAACAATGTGGAAAAAGTCTAGGGGTGTGAATACTTTCTGAAGGCACTGTATGTATGAATAAGAACATGCATTTAGATTGATAAATTGTCCCCCATACTACCCATTGCCATCACTAGAGTAAGTATGGTTATAGAATGGAAATAATTCATTTTTTCGGTTTCACCCCTTTGTAGACTAATTTACTAGTGTTACTATGTGACTTAGTTTTGATTACAAATGCCCTTTTAAAATGTGACAACATTAGACCCTCCCCTCCCACAAATATGTCAATCAGAGATGTATGCAGTGTTGCAATAAGGTCACAGTCTCCCAACACGATTCTATCTGGACATGTCTATTGCAACACGGTGAGCTCCACATCGATGTGCAGACACAGCACGTTGAAATCCCCCCTTGCTCTCATCAACTAAAGTCTTAAGGCAGGATGTTGGTAGATCAAATTGGACCTTTGAGGGAGTCTGGTAATGTCAATGTGTTGTCCCTTGTCTTCGTCTATATCCCTTACGGTCTTTGATCTTGAGTTAAGTGACGAGACAACGCTTGTGTGCTGTAGTTGGCATGTAGTATCACATGTAAGAATCCCATGTCGCTCCCGCAGTCAGTGAGAGCAAATGGACTGGTGAGATTCACCTATCAACACAAGGTAAAAAACTGTGCTACATAGATTTACATTTTTATTTATTGAAGCAGACTGCTGAACTGTGCACTGACTTGAACTCTCAAGACTCTCTTTTTGTCCAACACCTACATTTACCTTTCTGTCTCGACTGTTTTACCTGGTCCTCGTAAACTTGATTCTTGCAATGAAAATGACAGAGTAAATTAATTTGTTGAAGTAAGTCAGACGCAGGTTTCTTTTTTTAATTTACATGTTTTATTTTAAGGGAAAACATGATACAATAACACTGGTTGAATGGAATTATTTCAAAAATGTATTACAAAAGAGTAAGTACCTGTCATTCCCAAGTGGTCAGATTGAAACTAAGTGCCCAGATTTCTTACAAATGATAATTCTCCCTGAATTTTTCCCCCCTAATAAACAAAATAAATGACAGTGCAATTTGTAAGAAACACCTGTGGGGTGTCAGCCCTTCATATTCACTACAACCTCCCTCTTTCTCCTCGAGCCACTCAGGTCTCAACCAGGCCTCTCATCAGAACACTTCTCGGTGATAAAGATCAATATTTTTGGCACATTCTTAAAGCATTAAACTATCAAAGGAAATGCATAGAATAATACTTCTTCCACAAAGGTGGAAGGTTTCATCCTGAACTGTGGATGGACTTTTGTAATTCAATGCTGGTCAAAAAGAACAGTGAAATCTGCCTCAAAATTAAACTTAAAATGACTGACTGCTACTCTATAACCTATTATTTATCTTTTTGAGTGAATTTGCTGTGAGTAGATTCACCTCAAAGCCAATCAGGTTTTTGGTGTTTTTTGTCTGTGGTGGTGAGGACAGACCGGGAGAGAGCTGGGCCGAGGTGGAGGAAAAGTGCACACGTCTTCGTGGACAGTACCACGGGAGAAATCAGGGCACCTCATCATGTGTACCAAACAATTAACAGACGCATACACAGGAAAAGGGACACGACTGGATTACAAAACAGTGTTCTCAGAAACAGCAGCAATTCAAAAAAAATGTAGAATAATAATGACAATGTTTGAATGTAAAATCAAAAGCTAGGTTATTCTGGGCACTGGCACTAGTGGTAGCTGGGGACTGAAAGACCACAACTATGAACACTATTACCTGCCCACATCTGTGGACTATTCCAGCACAAGCATGCTGTTCATCATAACGAAAGAGCTTGAATTTGATGGTAAAGGACAGCACCCTCCTCTAAGTCACAGCAAAGAAAGACCTGGAGAGTCACAGCACACAGCACACACAACCAGGAGCACATTGAAATGCAAAGAGGATACCAAACCATTTGGACTGTGTAGTGGTGTCTGCTTGAATGACTTCACTTTTTTAAAGATGAGCTCTGCACATTGATAAAGGATACGATTATGTAGTTCTTTCTTCATTTGTGTTTTTAAAAAATTGCTTAATAGCACATTCCAAAAACCATTCCAGTGTCATGCATTCCTGAATATCATATGTGCATATATGTTTTTTTTTAATATTCGATTTTTCTCTTCTTTTACACAAGGGCTCTTTGCTTTCTGTGAACTGCCAACATATTGGTTTTCAAGAGGAGTCAAATCCATTTCTTAAACGAAATCATAAGGTTGATGCTCAACCCAATCATTCGATTTCAGCTACAGTACCAGTCAAAAGTTTGGACACACCTACTCATTCAAAGGTTTTTCTTTATTTTTACTATTTTCTACATTGTAGAATAATAGAGAAGACATAAAAACTATGAAATAAGACATGGAATCATGTAGTAACCAAAAAAGTGTTAATCAAAATATATTTGAGATTCTTCAAAGTTGCCGCCCTTTGATGACAGCTTTGCACACTCTTGGCATTCTCTCAACCAGCTTCACCTGGAATGCTTTTCCAACAGTCTTGAAGGAGTTCCCACATATGCTCGGCACTTGTTGGCTGCTTTTCCTTCAGTCTGCAGCCCAACTCATCCCAAACCATCTCAATTGGGTTGAGGTCAAGTGATTGTGGAGGCCAGGTCATCTGATGCAGCACTCTCCTTCTTGCTCAAATAGCCCTTACACAGCCTGGAGGTGTGTTGGGTCAGTGTCCTGTTGAAAAACAAATGACAGTCCCACTAAGCACAAACTAGATGGGATGGTGTATCGCTGCAGAATGCTGTGGTAGCCATGCTGGTTAAGTGTGCCTTGAATTCTAAATAAATCAGACAGTGTCACCAGAAAAGCACACCCATGCCATCACACCTCCTCCTCCATGCTTCACAGTGAGAACCACACATGCAGAGATCATCCGTTCACCTATTCTGCGTCTTACAAAGACACAGGGGTTGGAACCAAAAATCTAAATTTAGACTCATCAGACAAAAGCACAGGCTAATGTCCATTGCTCGTGTTTCTTGGCCCAAGCAAGTCTCTTCTTATTGGTGTCCTTTGGTAATGGTTTCTTTGCAGCAATTAGACCATGAAAGCCTGATTCAAGCGGTCTCCTCTGAACAGCTGATGTTGAGATGTGTCTGTTACTTGAACTCTGTGAAGCATTTTTTTGGGCTGCAATTTCTGACGCTGGTAACTCTAATGTACTTATCCTCTGCAGCAGAGGTAACTCTGGGTCTTCCTTTCCTGTGGCGGTCCTCATGATAGCCAGTTTCATCATAGCGCTTAATGGTTATTAAAAACTGCATTTGAAGAAACTTTCAAAGTTCTTGAAATTTTCCAGATTGACTGACCATGTCAGTAATGATGGACTGTTGTTTCTCTTTGCTTATTTCAGCTGTTCTTGCCAAAATATGGACTTAGTCTTTTACCAAATAGGGCTATCTTCTATATAATCACCCCTACCTTGTCACTGAATGGCTCAAATGCATTAAGAAGGAAAGAAATTCCACAAATGTACTTTTAACAAGGCACACCTGTTAATTGACTACGTCATGAAGCTGGTTGAGAGACTGCCAATAGTGTGCAAAACTGTCATCAAGGCAAAGGGTGGCTACTTTAAAGAATCTCAAATATAAAATATGTTTAACACTTTTTTGGTTACTACATGATTCCATATCTGTTATTTCATAGTTTTGATGTCTTCACTATGATTTTACAAAAAAAAAAAACTGAAATGAGTAAGTGTGTCCAAACCTTTGACTGGTACTGTATATCAGCTGTCATTAACCAGCTATCAGCTTGTATGCCTTCATTTCAGTGCAACAACAGATGCTATAAAAACAGAAAATGTGACAATACATTTCCGATACAGGAATGCAAGCAATATTTCTTATGCATATTTATCGACGGCAAAAAAACAAACAAATAAAAAAGTTGAAAGGTTTATGTTTCCCTTAAAAATCTGAACACGAGTAATTCACATTTGCAAGACACATCAATACTACACTGACGTGGCTCTTCAAATAATGCAGGTCAGGCTGTGGTAATGGCTGTGTTCACTATCGACCTGTGCAATGATATGAAAATCAATACACGTTGGTAAAACAAAGCCAGCCAATTACATGCACTCTCTCACACCCGCGGTAGTGACATGATGCAATACTTCCCTTTAGTATTTTAGCCTTCACTCCTGGAATCAGAGGAGGTAGAAACTAAAAAAGCCACTACGCTTTTAAGAGGAATGCTCTTTAAAAAGACAGGTCTCTCTCTAATAGAGATGACCTTTGACATGGTTACTGTGTGAACGCTTTAGTGCTCTAACGTGTGCACGTTATCTAGTTTGTATAGGTCTAGACTAGAGGCCTAAACATCAGTAGCTCAACCTTGTCTGGTGAGTGTTTGTTATAGATAACACTCATTCTAAACGTTCTGGTAGGCTACACAAGAGAACATTCCCGAAACTCACACCTTTTTTTTTTTCTTCAAACGTAATGTTAATATAAGACTAATGTCACCTGAAATAACATTCCCAGTGATATAATAAAATAAAAAAATCTATAGAACACGACGGGGGAAAAAAAGAAATAAAAGTTATCAATTGTTTTTTAATCCTTTTTGCGAGACCTCTAGAGTCACTTAGACTTAAGTCTGAAACAATCTAGGTCGTGCCAGGAGGTGGAACTAGAGAGGCCTTTATAGATGCTTCTCCTTGGTGATCCCGTTCTGCACGTGCTTCCTGTGAGAAGAAAGGAGAGGAGAGAAGAAAAAAAGGACCAACTGTCAGCCAGCGGAAAGGTGATCAGCTATTTATACGCATGGTAAAACCAAAAGGATATCACCGGTGTTCAAGGGCGCCAGATAAGGGCTGGGTCAGGCTGTAACCGCATAATCACACCTCAATAAGTACAGTGCTTTGATCCTGTCTATCTGTATTGTTACACAAGACAGGGCTACTTGTTGCAGCTCTGAGGTCATACTGGGTGGTCTGACAGAGCACAGGTTACTGGGGTTACAAGAGAACTGGGAACAGATCCACTTGTGTCACGCCATAGCAGAGGCACTTCCTCAAGGGGAGAGCTCATTGGAGCATGGTGTGATATAAGATTTAACATGGGTGTGGTGGATGGTAATCTTCACAACCAGATAGCAATAAGAATGCCACCACCTCAGCCTCCAATCGGGCTTAGAGGAATATTAAGTCGAATCCCAAGAAGAAGAAAGAGGACAGCTACACCCAAGGATGTACCAGAACAACGTTCGTCTTTGCATGGGGCTCGTTCATTACAAAAGCGGACGCTTTTTTGCGACTGTAGTCTGCCATATTGATCACACATACTGTAGCTGGTTATTTCAGATCGCACTGAAGGGCGTAGGGGTTGTTTGGAAAGGGTTTGTTTTAGGCATGAGGTTTACAGTGTGATGAATGGTTGTCTACACTCCAAAAGGGTTCTTCGGCTGTCCGCATAGGAGAACCCTTTGAAGAACAATTTGCGGTTCCAGGTAAAACCCTTTTGGAAGCCCTTTTCTAAGTATACAGGTCGAACTAGTCCAACAACCCCGTACTTCCTGCCCCTAGCCTCTTGCCCTTATATGTTGCAGAATCCAGATACGAAGGGACCAGAGCGAGGTTGTTTTTTTTGCTTGGACCGGGCTGTAGTAAAGAGGATTTTTGGCTTGATGTGCTTTGCTTTGGTAAATCAGTAGGGATTAGGCATTGTGGTTTGGGACGGCTATGGACACACATGGGGTTCAATGAATTGTCTTTTCATTTACTGAGTCATCTGAGGCCAAGGGGCCATTCTCTCTCAATGTTTGCCTGACAAAAACCTCTCTGGATGTTTATGAAATGATCATCTCCTGGAGATGAAGTTTCTGTATAGTGCATGATTGTGACATTACTTCAGCACAGTAAAACATTCATGGTAATGTATACTATAATACACACACTTTGGTGATTCATATACACTGGTTAAATGAAACATGGTCAAGTAGTGTGTGTAACTTTGTGTTTCCTCACCCTTCAGCAGAGTTGTTGAGATGTCCTGCATCTTCACTCTGCAGCCGCTGCTGGGCCTTGAGCAGGGCTGCAGCCCTCTGAGCTCCCTCCTCACCCTCGTACTCCCTCAGGTCTTTCACATCCTTCATCTGCCCCGTCAGGACCTTCGCTACAAACGCCACTATGAACTGTGGGCAGAGAGAAGGGGGGGATCAGGGGTTAAAGAAGGGAGAGAGGTCTGATGTCACATAGTACAGTTTTGTTCTAATGCTTGTATCAACCCCTGACGGAGGCTAATAGGAACGAAGAAGAACAGGCAATGGTCAAAGAACTGTCATGCCATTCACCTCTTGGGAACATAGATCTGTGAGTGAATACCCTCTCTGAATTAGATTGTGCTTGTTTAACCAAGCATCTGACAAATGAGCTTCAGTGTAGTGTGACCTGTGACCTGCTGCAGACGGAGGTCCAATACTTGCCAAAAACCAGTAGATATTCATGCAGAGGAGTGTCAAGAGGAGGCTGTTGAAGAAGAAATAGAAGGGAATGTTTGGGACGGACTGGAGGCTGGACACACAGGTGGCGTACAGAACCTTCAGAGGGAACCAGTAGAGACGGAACCAAAACCTGCACAGAGGGGGGACACAGAGGAGCTGTATTACTCTGATGCTTTAGGGGACAACGACTAGCATTGTCCAGGGCTTCAAACACCCTTGTGACCTCTCAGGACAGGTGTGTGTGTGTGTGTGTGTGTGTGTGTGTGTGTGTGTGTGTGTGTGTGTGTGTGTGTGTGTGTGTGTGTGTGTCCCACATGAAAAAATACTATAGTCTACTATGGTGTACAGTGCATTCGGAAAGTATTCAGACCCCTTGACTTTTTCCACATTTTGTTACAGCCTTATTCTAAAATTGATTAAATAGTTCCCCCCGTCATCAATCTACACACAATATCCCATAATGACAAAGCAAAAACAGGTTTAGATTTTTTTGAAATGTATAAAAAAATAAAATACTGAAATATCACATTTAAATAAGTATTCAGACCTTTTACTCAGTACTTTGTTGAAGCTCCTTTAGCAGTGATTACAGCCTTGAGTCTTTTTGGGTATGATGCTACAAGCTTGGCACATCTGTATTTGGGGAGTTACTCCCATTCTTCTCTGCAGATCCTCTCAAGCTCTGTCAGGTTGGATGGGGAGTGTCGCTGCAGAGCTATTTTCAGGTCTCTCCAGAGATGTTAGATTAGGTTCAAGTCCGGGCTCTGGCTGGCCCAATCAAGGACATTCAGAAACTTGTCCCGAAGACACTCCTGCGTTGTCGTGGCTGTGTGCTTAGGCTCAATGTCCTGTTGAAGGTGAACCTTATCCCCAGTCTGAGTGCTCTTGAGCAGGTTTTCATCAAGGATTCTCTCTGTACTTTGCTCCGTTCATCTTTCCCTCGATCCTGATTAGTCTCCCAGTCCCTGCCGCTGAAAAACATCCCCACAGTATGATCCTGCCACCACGCTTCACTGTAGGGATGGTGCCAGGTTTTCACAAGACATGACGCTTGGCATTCAGGCCAAAGAGTTCAATATTGGTTTCATTAGACAAGAAAATCTTGTTTATCATGGTCCACGAGTCTTTAGGTGCCTTTTGGCAAACTCCAAGCGGGCTGTCGTGCATTTTACTGAGGAGTGGCTTCTGTCTGGCCCCACTACCATAAAGGCCTTATTGGTGGTGCTGCAGAGATGGTTGTCCTTCTGGAAGGTTCTCGCATCTCCACAGAGGAACTCTGGAGCTCTATCGGGTTCTTGATCACCTCTCTGACAAAGGCCCTTCTCCCCCGATTGCTCTGGTTTGCCAGGCCGGCCAGCTCTAGGAAGAGTTTTGGTGGTTCCAAACTTCTTCCATTTAAGAATGATGGAGGCCACTGTGTTCTTGGGGAACTTCAACGAGGCAGAAATGTTTTGGTACCCTTCCCTAGATCTGTGCCTCGAGACAATCCTGTCTCACAGCTCTACGGACAATCCTTCGAACTCATGGCTTGGTTTTTGCTCTGACATGCACTGTCAACTGTGGGACCTTATATAGTGTGTGCCTTTCCAAATCATGTCCAATCAATTGAATTGACTCCAATCAAGTTGTAGAAACATATTAAGGATGATAAATGGAAACAGGATGCACTTGAGCTCAATTTCGAGTCTCATAGCAAAGGGTCTGAATACTTATGTAAATAAGGCATTTCTGTTTTAAAAAATTATAAATTTGCTAACATTTCTACAAACCTGTGTTCACTTTGTCATTATGTGGTATTGTGTGTAGATTGATGAGGAAAAACATTAATTTAATCCATTTTAGAATACGGCTGTAATGTAACAATATGTGGAAAAAGTCAAGGGGGTCTGAATACTTTCCGAATGCACCGTAAATACTATAGTATTCACTGTAGTGTTTTTGGAGACTGTATTTACTGTAGTATTTACTGTAGTATACTGTACAATTTCTAGTGAACTTTATAGTATAAATACTGTAGTAAAATAAATCTGTAGTATATACTGTGGCACAAATTGCAATATGGTGGAGGGGAATGGGCAGGGTATATGAAAATGAAATACTGTATTATTTACTATAGTTAAAAAGGGTTGTGCCTTTGCGGACTGTAGTGTTTTTGAGGAAATTACTGTAGTATTTTTTTTTTTTTGCGGATAATTCTGTAGAATTTATATACTACAAGTACTACACATGATCCAGGGATACTACAGTGCGTAGTATAGTATTCTACAGTATACTACAGTTTACTATAGAATTCTATACTAAGTACTGTAGTATTCTATAGTAAACTGTAGTATTTTGTCATGCATGCGTGTGTGCTTGTCTGCGTGTGTCTTCTCTCTCCTCACCAGGTGATGCTGAAGCTAACAGAGCCCATGTTGGACAGGATGTCGTGGAGGAGGTAGTAGTCCCCTCCCCGGGTCTTGAAGTAGACGTTGAGCTTGGTGAACTCCAGCTGGATGTCATTGATGTCGTGGAGGAACAGCACCAGTAACCCAATGCTGTGGAATCTGAAAGGAGAGAGCAGTGGGGAGCACAACGTCGGTACACAAACAATAGAACAACACAGCTGTACGGAGAGCTAGACCATACAATGTGACAGCCAGGGGGTGAGACTTAGTCAATGACACCGGCTTTAAAACAAATACAGTTTGAAACAGAGGAACCGTCTAACGGTCATCAAATAACACTGAAAACATGTTTCCAACATCAAATAACCTCGAGCCTTTTTAACACTATGACAAATCACTGTTCTGATTCCACAAATTGACATAACATAAAAATAAACCTTGACCCTCATCTATCATTTACAACTATTGCTACGTGGAAATGTTGCCAGTATTCAATACATTTTATATGACAGGCAGTAAGATTACACAGCATCACATTACGGCAGCGTTTCCCAAACTTGGGGCCACCAGGCAGGGTGTGGTTAGCTACCTGAAAGCGTAGGAGAAGGTGATGAGGGCCAGAGTGACAACGTGGTGCACCACCATGACGGTAGAATCCTTCCTCCAGTCATCCATGTAGACCGTGGCGTAGATGGAGTGTCCGTAGAAACTGCCCTGGATCAGGTAGGCGATGCCGATGTCCGTGGGCACCGTCATGCCACTCTTCCAGTCTGGAAGGGGGAGAAGACATAGAGAGCGAGAGAGAGAGACACTGAGGGTTAGAGGAGAGGCCTGGCGGAACTACATAGGAACCAACACACACATACTGTATACACACCAACATGTGCATGTTGATACACACACACACACATACACACACACACACGCACACTGACACACACTGACATGAATATGCACACTGGCATAGACAAAAACATGCTCGCTCACACACATATACACACACACACAAACATGCATGCTGGCACAGACAAACACTGGCAAGCATGTACACATACACCCACCCACACACACACCCACACACCCAAGCATCAAGGCACATACACAATCATAGAAGCAGGCATGTACACATTTGCACCTGAACACACACACCCTTCTCTTGCTACATCCCATTTGGTTAACAACAAAATAAAGAGAGGGAGCCAAATCCTCCATGGAAGGGATTCAAACAAGATAAACGTTATTGACCTACAGTACCAGTCAAAGGTTTGGACATACCTACTCATTCAAGGATTTTCTTAATTCCTTACTATTTTCTACATTGTAGAATAATAGTGAAGACATCAAAACTATGAATTAACACATATGGAATCATGTAGTAACCAAAAAAGTGTTAAACAAATCAAAATATATTTTATATCTGAGATTCTTCAAAGTAGCTACCCTTTGCTTTGATGACAGCTTTGCACACACTTGGCATTCTCTCAACCAGCTTCATTTTTTTTGGGACAAGGTAGGAGGGTATACAGAAGATAGCCCTATTTGGTAAAAGACCAAGTCCATATTATGGCAAGAACAGCTCAAATAAGTAAAGAGAAACAACAGGCCATCATTACTTTAAGACATGAAGGTCGGTCAATTCGGAAATGTCAAGAACTTTGAAAGTTTCTTCAAGTGCAGTCGCAAAAACCATTAAGCGCTATGATGAAACTGGCTCTCATGAGGACCGCCACAGGAAAGGAAGACCCAGGGTTACCTCTGCTGCAGAGGATAAGTTCATTAAAGTTACCAGCTTCAGAAATTGTAGCCCAAATAAATGCTTCACAGAGTAGTAACAGACACACCTCAACATCAACTATTCAGAGGAAATTGCATAAATCAGGCCTTCGTGGTCTAATTGCTGCAAAGAAACCAATACTAAAGGACACCAATAAGAAGAAGAGACTTGCTTGGGCCAAGAAACACGAGCAATTGACATTAGACCGGTGGAAGTCTGTACTTTGGTCTGATGAGTCCAAATTTGAGATTTTTGGTTCCAACTGCTGTGTCGTTGTGAGACACAGAGTAAGTGAACAGATGATCTCGGCATGTGTGGTTCCCACAGTGAAGCATGGAGGAGGAGGTGTGATGGCATGGGGGTGCTTTTCTGGTGACACTGCACACTTAACCAGCATGGCTACCACAGCATTCTGCAGCGATACACCATCCCATCTGGTTTGTGCTTAGTGGGACTGTCATTTGTTTTTCAACAGGACAATGACCCAACACACCTCCAGGCTGTGCAAGGGCTATTTGACCTAGAAGGCGAGTGATGGAATGCTGCATCAGATGACCCGGCCTCCACAATCACCCGACATCAACCCAATTGAGATGCAGCCAACAAGTGCTCAGCATATGTGGGTACTCCTTCAAGACTGTTGGAAAATCATTCCAGGTGAATCTGGTTGAGAGAATGCCAGGACTGTACAAAGCTGTCATCAAGGCAAAGGTTGGCTACTTTGAAGAATCACAAATATAAAATATATTTTGATTTGTTTAACACTTTTTTGGATACTACTGTACATGATTCCATATGTGTGATTTCATAGTTTTGATGTCTTCACTACTATTCTACAATGTAGAAAATAGTAAAAATAAAGAAAAACCCTTGAATAAGAACGTGTGTTCAAACTTTTGACTGGTGCTGTACATATAGTCTAACTGGTAGAAGTTTACAAGAAGTATTTGTTTTTGGTTCTGCAGGGGGCAGCTGTTCTGTTTGGTTATACTAGGTGACTTCCAGAGGAATACCTGAGGTGGGAGCTGCAGGGGTGTCAGGTTTTCCAGGCATGTGAGGACCAGGGGCCATCATCATCATCGCTCCCTTAAGGCCTTAAGGGTATTGTAAACGGAAACTTTTTCTCGGAACGTTTGGGGCAACTTTTGACTCCATGAGATGAGGTTACAGACCGTAATGTTTATTGATCGGACGTTCCATCATTAAACATTGAAAACATGGAGGCAAGAGATATTAGAGTGCTACAGGAATAGGAGCCTCTATCTCTCTCTCCCCCTTCCTCTATCTCTCTCCCCCCTTCCCCTCTCTCTCTCCCCCTTCCCCTCTCTCTCTCCCCCTTTCCCCTCTCTCTCTCCCCCTTCCCCTCTCTCTCTCCCCCCTTCCCCTCTCTCTCTCCCCCTTCCCCTCTCTCTCTCCCCCTTTCCCCTCTCTCTCTCCCCCTTCCTCTATCTCTCTCCCCCCTTCCCCTCTCTCTCTCCCCCTTCCCCTCTCTCTCTCCCCCTTTCCCCTCTCTCTCTCCCCCTTCCCCTCTCTCTCTCCCCCCTTCCCCTCTCTCTCTCCCCCCTTCCCCTCTCTCTCTTTCTACAAGAGCTAAAGCCTCGCTCTCTCGGAGAACTAAAAGCAGAGCCACATTAGCCTGAGCAGGTTGAATGACTACTCTCAATGTGCGTGACAGCTATTAGAAAAGTGGAGGGCCTTTAAAAGAACAACTGATTGCCTCAATCGAGGAAAGGGAGATTGAAACGAACCCAAGCACCGACTGACACCTGAAAGTCTGATGGAATCGGAAGGAAGGAATGCCATAAATGATAGATAAAAGAATGAAGGCGGATTGTTCAGGGCAATGGTTAGAGAGTAGAGACACGCCATGTGGTCAGTTCAGATACAAAATGCAAATATAAAACACAAATGTGGCTTCTATTTGAATACTTGTAAAAGAAGCATCTGGAGGGTTCTATAAGACAATGCTTTGAAGGTTGCAATGCTTTGGTTACAGTTCCTTTAGCATTAGTTCTTCAGTTTGCTATCGTTGCTTAACTGGAGTTATTAGTAAAAGAAGGGGAGTAACTTGAAGAGGACAGACCTTCTCTTCTTAAATACTTCCCGAGGAATCTTTGGGGCCAGGCTTTGAAGGATTAAATGCTTTAGTTACAGATGCTTTTGTTTTTAGGTTATTATAGCTGAATAACTGCAGTTATTAGTAGAAAAAGAGCAGGTTAAAAGGTCACTTTGAAGCAAGCAGACCTCTGCTTGTGTTGTCATTGCTTTAACTGTAGTTATTAGTAGAAAAGCAGACTTCTGACTATTTTAGGTCTACCTAACAATACATCAAGTGCACAGCTTCTTTTTATTAACCTTGTTTCATGTACTACGTCTTACCAGAGAATGCAGAGGGCGGGTCATGGAAGAAGGTGTAGTTGGTGAAGAAGAGCAGGTAGGTGCTGTAGGACCAGGACATGGTGTAGAAGACCAGCTTCCACGCGCTCTCTGGCATCTTGGCAGTATCTTTGGGCTGGAGACAACACCATTGTGCAAACGGCTGCAACACACAATCACAGGACACTTGGCTAATGTTCAAATGTGAGTGGGGACACTCCGCTTTCAGATAACACTCAATGGAATGTTATTTATGTATTGGTGTAATACATTATGTGTACACATTGATAAAGTAAATGGGGCTGTTTTGCTGCCGTGAATCACTTGGTAGGTGCAAACACATTATTTAGCAGATACTTGTCTTCTTGTGCAAATCACCCCATGTCTATTAAAGGCTTGTTAAACAAACAGAAAATACAGGAAGTCAGCGAGATTCTTCCTGAAGTGCTGTGTGTTTTTGTGTGTCTGTCTGTCTGTGAACTGATAACCTCTTCTTCAGAGAAGAGGCCCATTCCCAGAGAGTCACGCCGTAGCTTAACAGTAACCCCTCTCTACCCCCTTCCTCCTGATAAACCAGACCTTCCACAGGGCCAGAGGAACCCTAGCCGCTGGGCTCAAAGACGATCCGTGGGCCACCGTGCCAGATGAGAAACCAAACCCCCGCTCCTTATCTTTCCCCATGACAGAGGAGCTGTGCCTCTCTAGGCGACCAGCCGGCCCATGCCGAGCACACCTCCGGATCCAGTGTAACCAGAGATAAACAAGTGAAAGGGGTCCATTTGCTGATACATCTCAATCACTTGTCACTAGTTAGCAGCAGGCCCAGGAACAGGTCTTGGTCCTCCATCATGCCAGTGTGCTTAGTGCAGCAAGGAGGGACTAGTTCTCTTTCTATCTTTCTCCATTCCCTCTTTTTCCGATGATGAGCTGGAAAGAGAAAGAAAGAGAGACAGAGCGAGCAAGAACGAAAGAGGAAGACCGAGAGATCACGCTGCCAGAGCGACACACTGCACGATGCGTCACGTGACCTATATCCTCGCCCCTGATAGGTCCGCGCAGCATGTGTTTAGTGAGTCATGTATGCCGCAGACAGTAGGATATCCCCTGCGTGCCTCAGACCTCCACATCCCTCCCTCCTCCTCCTCCCCCCACCCCATGCCCTGCAACATTTATTTAAAGAGGCCCGCTGTCAGTGCAGTCACCCCCCCTCCTCAAACCCACCAGTCGTCATCTCCACGGCGAGCCTGTCCGCTCCGAGGCTAGTGTGACTGCCACACAATCAGGCCTTATCATCACCCCATACCACACAGACCAGAGCGAGTCTGGTGCTATTAACACACAGCATAGCTGGTGCATAGTCGAGCACATACGCTATATATAGAAAAGTATGTGGACACCCCTTCAAACGAGTGGATTCGGCTATTTCAGCCACACCCATTGCTGACAGGTGTATAAAATTGAGCACACAGCCATGCAATTTCCATAGACAAATATTGGCTGTATAATGGCCTTACTGAAGAGCTCAGTGACATTCAACGTGGCACCGTCAGATGCCACCTCTCCAACAGGTTAGTTCGTCAAATTTCTGCCCTGCTAGAACTGCCCCGGTCAATTGTAAGTGCTGTTATTGTGAAGTGGAAACGTCAAGGAGCAACAACGGCTCAGCCGCAAAGTGGTAGGCCACACAAGCGTCAGCCGGAATGGTGTTATGCTCACTGCCATTGGACTCTGGAGCCGTGGAAACACGTTCTTTTCCGTCATAAATCACGATTCACCATCTGGCAGTCCGACGTACGAATCTGGGTTTGGCGAATGCCAGGAGAATGCTACCTGCCCGAATGCATAGTGTCAACTGTAAAGTTTGGTGGAGGAGGAATAATGATCTGGGGCTGTTCATGGTTCGGGCAAGGCCCCTTAATTCTACTGAAGGGAAATATTAATGCAACAGCATACAATGATATTCTGAACGAAATACACAGAAAAAGGAAGAAAAAACATATCCAACATTGATGAAGGAGGATGATGATGATGATTATGAAGACTACATACACTGTAACTGTTTGAGGACAGGGTTTTGTTCTTTCTGGATTTCATTAGAATGATGATCGCAAAGGAAGGGACCGGCAACAACTCTACAATTCCACCTATTGAATCCTTCAAGTTACTGTTCTTAATTATACAACTACATTTTTTTGGTAGTTGAGGCAACAGTTCGGGAAAGGCCCTTTCCTGTTTTAGCATGACAATGCCCCCGTGCACAAAGCGAGGTCCATACAGAAATTGTTTGTCGAGATGGGTGTAGAAGAACTTCACTGGCCTGCACAGAGTCCTGACCTCAACTCCATCGAACACCTTTGGGATGAATTGGAATGGCGACTGCAGGCTTAATCGCCCAACATCAGTACCCGACCTCAATAATGCTCGTGGCTGATTGGAAGCAAGTCCCCGCAGCAATGTTCCAACATCTAGTAGAAAGCCTTCCCAGAAGAGTGGAGGCTTTTATAGCAGCAAAGGGGGACCAACTCCATATTAATGCCCATGATTTTGGAATGAGATGTTCGAAGAGCAGGTGTCCACATACCTTTGGTCATGTAGTGTATTCCATTACAAAGGACACACTTAAACACAAAAAGGTAAGCATAACTATTAAGCCCAAATACCCATTAAACCCAATTCCATCTTTGGATTAAACTAATTCATCTGGTTGTTATAACCATAACAGTTTTGATTCTATTATTGTCATTGACAGTTCTGTGTAAGTTCCCACTAGTGGCCAATTTCAAATCTGCAAAAAAAATTTTTTTACATTTTTAGTACCTTCTCAGATAAGTAATTATACTTTCTGTAAAATTAAGAGATTAATGTGCTGATATATGCATATGATAGCTTACTTTGTGGTCCTTAATTACTATTTCTTACCAATGGAAAATATGAGTTTTTCATGCTAGCAGTTGTGCCTGGATGTCACAGTCACACAGTAGCATCATAACTTGGTGATCTACAACAAGATAATAGATTTCAGGGATTCACAGCTTACATCTTTTAATGCATTTAGTCTTATTTTATTGTTAAATGAACCTTGCATTGTTATACATACAGTTGAAGTCGGAAGTTTACATACACCTTAGCCAAATACTTCTAAACTCAGTTTTTCACAATTCCTGACATTTAATCCAAGTAAAAATTCCCTGTCTTAGGCCAGTTTACTTTAAGAATGTGAAATGTCAGAATAATAGTAGAGAGAATGATTTATTTCAGCTTTTATTTCTTTCATCACATTGCCCGTGTGCCAGAAGTTTACATGCACTCAATTAGTATTTGGTAGCATTGCCTTTTAAATTGTTTAACTTGGGTCAAACGTTTCGGGTAGCCTTCCACAAGCTTCCCACAATAAGTTGGGTGAATTCTGGCCCATTCCTCCTGACAGAGCTGGTGTAACTGAGTCAGGTTTGTGGGCCTCCTTGCTCACACACCCTTTTTCAGTTCTGCCCACAAATTTTCTATAGGATTAAGGTCAGGGCTTTGTGACGGCCACTCCAATTCCTTGACTTTGTTGTCCTTAGGCCATTTTGCCACAACTTTGGAAGTATGCTTGGGGTCATTGTCCATTTGGAAGACCCATTTGCAACCAAGCTTTAACTTCCTGACTGATTTCTTGAGATGTTGCTTCAATATATCCATATAATTTTCCTCCCTCAGGATGCCATCTATTTTGTGAAGTGCACCTGTCCCTCCTGCAGCAAAGCACCCCCACAACGTGATGCTGCCACCCCCATGCTTCACGGTTGAGATGGTGTTCTTCGGCTTGCAAGCATCCCCCTTTTTCCTCCAAACACAACGATGGTCATTATGGCCAAACAGTTCTATTTTTGTTTCATCAGACCAGAGGACATTTCTCAAAAAAGTACGATCTTTGTCCCCATGTGCAGTTGCAAACCGTGGCTTTTTTATGGTGGTTCTGGAGTAGTGGCTTCTTCCTTGCTGAGCGGACTTTCAGGTTGTCGATATAGGACCTTTTTTATTGTGGGTATAGATACTTTTGAACCGGTTTCCTCCAGCATCTTCACAAGGTCCTTTGCTGTTGTTCTGGGATTGATTTGCACTTTTCGCACCAAAATACGTTCATCTCTAGGAGACAGAACGCGTCTCCTTCCTGAGCGGTATGACGGCTGTGTGGTCCCATGGTGTTTATACTTGTGTACTATTGTTTGTACAGAGGAATGTGGTACATTCAGGCGTTTGGAAATTGCTCCCAATGATGAACCAGACTTGTAGAGGTCTACAATTTTTTTTTCTGATTTCTTTTGATTTTCCCATGATGTCAAGCAAAGAGGCACTGAGTTTGAAGGTAGGCCTTGAAATACATCCACAGGTAAACCTCCAATTGACTCAAATTATATAAATTAGCCTATCAGAAGCTTCTAAAGCCATGACATAATTTTCTGGAATTTTCCAAGCTGTTTAAAGGCACAGTCAACTTAGCGTATGTAAACTTCTGACACACTGGAATTGTGATACAGTGAATTATAAGTGAAATTATCTGTCTGTAAACAATTGTTGGAAAAAGTACTTGTGTCGTGCACAAAGTAGATGTCCTAACCAACTTGCCAAAACTATAGTTTGTTTACAAGAAATTTGTGGAGTGATTGAAAAACTAGTTTTAAGGACTCCAACCTAAGTGTATGTAAACTTCTGACTTTAACTGTAGATGCCATTTTTGTAAATTCAAAAATTCTCAGGTGGGCTTAAAGAGTACAGCAGCACAAAACACACCACCTCTATACAGAATGTAAATGACAATTAATAAATATTGTTCAATTTGATCAATACTAACTTCACATAATATTGCAGTCCATTTTGCATATTTATACACCAAACCATTGGTTTCTAAATATTTTATGAGTAGACTTTGCTATTCTATCTTTTCACCATAAATCGCTGCTGTTCCAATTAAGCCCAGTATGCTCCAATTAAGCCCGGGTTTGCATTGAAACACATGAGGATTGTGTGTTGATATCCCTAATATTCAATGAACATAAGTGTGTTTTTTGTACGAATTTAAATTGATTAAAACACACAAAAACTACAGTTCTGTATGGTGGAATGGTTTCAAATCCCTTCCTGTGTTCTCCCACTGTCACGTTCCTGACCTATTTATGTTAGTTTGTTATGTGTGTTAGTTGGTCAGGACGTGAGGTTGGGTGGGCATTCTATGTTTTCTGTTTCTGTGTTGGTTTTGGGTTGCCTGGTATGGCTCTTAATTAGAGGCAGGTGTTTGGCGTTCCTCTAATTAAGAGTCATATTTAGGTAGGCGTTGTCACATTGTTCGTTGTGGGTGATTGTCTTCCGTGTCTGTGTAATTGTTTGCACCATACGGGACTGTTACGGTTTGTTCGGTTTGTGTAGTCTAATTGTCCTATTCGTGCGTTCTTCTTGTTTTATGTGAGTTCGTCGTATAGGTCTGTCTACACCGTTTGTTAGTTTATTCAAGTTCGTGTTTTTTTCGTTAATAAAATGTCATTTCACTACGCTGCGCCTTGGTTCCCTCAATACTCCTCCTCTTCCGAAGATGAAGAGGAGGAGGACCGCAGTTACAGAATCACCCACCAATCCAGAGCCAAGCAGCGGAATTTCGAGCAACGGGAAAGTATACAGGACTTGTGGAGTTGGGAGCAAATATTTAACGGGGAAGGACCATGGGCTAAAGTGAATCACCGTCCATGGGAACAGCTGGAGGCAGCTCGGAGAGTGGAGGAAAAGAGAGAGAGGAACCGGAGTTATGAGGGAACGCGTCTTGCACGGAAGCCCAAAAAGCCCGTGAGTAACAACCAAAAATTTCTTGGGGGGAGGCTAAGAGGTAGTGGGCCAAGGGCAGGTAGGAGACCTGCGCCCACTTCCCAGGCTTACCGTGGAGAGCGGGAGTACGGGCAGGCGCCGTGTTACGCAGTAGAGCGCATGGTGTCTCCTGTACGAGTGCATAGCCCAGTGCGGGTTATTCCACCTCCCCGCACTGGTAGGGCTAGATTGGGTATTGAGCCAGGTGTCATGAGGCCGGCTCAACGCATCTGGTCTCCAGTGCGTCTCCTCGGGCCGGCATACATGGCACCTGCCTTACGCATGGTTTCCCCGGTTCGCCTACATAGGCCGGTGCGGGTTATTCCACCTCCCCGCACTGGTCGGGCGACCGGGAGCATTCAACCAGGTAAGGTTGGGCAGGCTCAATGCTCAAGAGTGCCAGTACGCCTCCACGGTCCGGTATTTCCGGCGCCACCTCCCCGCCCCAGCCTAGTACCTACAGTGCCTACACTACGCACTAGGCTACCAGTGCGTCTCCTGAGCCCTGTTCCTCCTCCACGCACTCTCCCTGTAGTGCGTGTATCCAGTTCCGGCACCACGCACTAAGCCTCCTGTGCGTCTCCAGAGCCCTGTACACACTGTATCTTCTCCCCCTACTAATCCTCATGTGCTTGTCCTCAGCCCGGTGTCACCAGTGCCGGTACCTCGCACCAGGTATAGAGTGGGCTTTGAGAGTACAGTGTGCCCTGTCCCTGCTCCTCGCACTAGTATGAAGGTGCGTATCCTTAGCCCGGTGCCTCCAGTTCCGGCACCACGCACCAGGTCTACAGTGCGCCTTATCCGGCCAGAGCCATCCGTCTCACCAGCGCCATCTGAGCCATCAGTCTCCCCAGCGCCATCTGAGCCATCCGTCTCCCCAGCGCCATCTGAGCCATCCGTCTCCCCAGCGCCGTCTGAGCCATCCGTCTCCCCAGCGCCGTCTGAGCCATCCGTCTGCAATGAGCCTGCAAAGCCGCCCGTCTGCCATGAGCCTGCAAAGCCGCCCGTCTGCCATGAGCCTACAGAGCCGTCCGCCAGACAGGAGCCGCTAGAGCCGCCCGCCAGACAGGAGCCGCTAGAGCCGCCCGTCAGACAGGATCTGCCAGAGCCGCCAACCAGACAGGATCTGCCAGAGCCGCTAACCAGACAGGATCTGCCAGAGCCGCCAACCAGACAGGATCTGCCAGAGCCGCCAACCAGACAGGATCTGCCAGAGCCGCCAGCGAGCCATGAGCAGCCAGAGCCGTCAGAGAGCCATGAGCGTCGAGAGCCGTCAGCCAGCCATGAGCGTCGCGAGCCGTCAGCCAGCCATGAGCGTCGAGAGCCGTCAGCCTGCCATGAGCGTCGAGAGCCGTCAGCCTGCCATGAGCGTCCAGATTCGTCAGTCAGCCATGAGCTGCCCTTCAGCCTGAAACGGCTATATACCAAGAACTGCCCATCAGTCCAGAGCTGTCTCTCTGTCCGGAGCTGCCTTTCAGTCCGGAGTTGCCCCTCTATCATTATCTCCCTCTCTATCTTGATCTACCTCTATATTCTTATCTATCTCTCTGTCTTGATCTATCTCTCTGTCCCGGTGCTGTCCCTATCAGTGATGTTACTAAGAAGATTTTGTGGGGGTAAAAGGAGGGTGGACATTCTTAGGGGGAGATGGAGGCTAGGATGGATTATGGTGGGGTGGGGACCTCGCCCGGAGCCTGAGCCACCACCGTGGTTAGATGCCCACCCAGACCCTCCCCTAGACTTTGTGCTGGTGCGCCCGGAGTTCGCACCTTATGGGGGGGGTTATGTCACGTTCCTGACCTGTTTATGTTAGTTTGTTATGTGTGTTAGTTGGTCAGGACGTGAGGTTGGGTGGACATTCTATGTTTTCTGTTTCTGTGTTGGTTTTGGGTTGCCTGGTATGGCTCTTAATTAGAGGCAGGTGTTTGGCGTTCCTCTAATTAAGAGTCATATTTAGGTAGGCGTTGTCACAGTGTTCGTTGTGG
The DNA here is from genome assembly GCF_029448725.1 of Salvelinus fontinalis. Lineage (NCBI taxonomy): Eukaryota > Metazoa > Chordata > Actinopteri > Salmoniformes > Salmonidae > Salvelinus > Salvelinus fontinalis. The sequence continues at coordinate 42,778,182 of NC_074678.1, read as the reverse complement.
GTGATTGTCTTCCGTGTCTGTGTAATTGTTTGCACCATACGGGACTGTTACGGTTTGTTCGGTTTGTGTAGTCTAATTGTCCTATTCGTGCGTTCTTCTTGTTTTATGTGAGTTCGTCGTATAGGTCTGTCTACACCGTTTGTTATTTTTGTTAGTTTATTCAAGTTCGTGTTTTTTTCGTTAATAAAATGTCATTTCACTACGCTGCGCCTTGGTTCCCTCAATACTCCTCCTCTTCCGAAGATGAAGAGGAGGAGGACCGCCGTTACACCCACCTCATCAAACATTTTAGGAGACGACTCAGAGCTGTTGTCTTTCCAAAGGGAGGGTGAACAAAGTACTAAATACAGGGGTGCCGATAATTGTGACACGCATGTTTTTGAATAAAATCATTATTTATTGATATTTATTTTACAATTTTAACAAAATTAAAGGTTAGAGTATAGGTTAGAGTATCGTTTAGGTTAGAAATGTGTAAACTTAGATTTTGGTGGGCTTAATAGGTACACTTACCCTACATAGCCTGTACATTCCCGAGAAACATTATACACCAACACCATGCTCGAAAAGAGAAATACTGTACACGCACACTCCATGCACACAAGAGACAATACACACCATAATCACAGCATACATACACATGATACAAATAAAAACATACCCGAGAGAACAGACAAACAGCATACACTTGTGGAGATATGCTGAGTATCTCGCTCTTCCTCTCGCTCTCTGTGGTGTGTGTGTGTGTGTGTGTTGTGCTGAGTAGGCAACCACAGCTCTCAACCTGAGAGAGGATATTACCTGTTCTCAGAGGAGACATTGACCCCCGTCATCCGCCTGCTAATTGCCTTTAGGTGTGAGATTAAGGGTGGATTTACATTAGTAAAATATGTGTATGTAGTAAGATCTCTTCAACATCAGATTTGCACCTTTTCTGTTTACACTATACTTACTTTAGCCTTGGATGTGGTGTGGCCAAAGCCACATTACTGCATCATGTGTGTGTGAACCTATTAGCATACCGTAAATACCATAGTATATTGACAAAATAAGGATAGCAATTCAAACTATACAGTAGCTTCTCATCTAAACCTTATTGCACATAATGTTGCACACTTGATTAATGCAACAATTCACAAATGTGTGGTATTTTTTTGTACAGTTGGGTATGTGGGCTATAACATGGGTCCCAATTGGGCCCTTTACCAATTTTGGTAATGAGAACAGCCAATCCCAAAATTTTCCAAATGTAGCCTAGCACAGAAAATAATTGCTGAGGACATCTCAAAAGAATCCTACTGACATTTTTCAGTCTCACCTTCCACAGAGGTGTCACATTTACCCAAAGATGTTCCTTGTTATCTAGCCGCTTAACGAACAAACTAGACCTTGACTTGCTGTTGAGCGATAGGACATGTGTTGTCGAGTTAGCTAGCTAGCTAGCCGTGTAAGTCATGCACAAACTATAGCCAGCCTTGTTGAGCTATCTAGCTAATGTTGGCTAGATAGCTAGCTTGTTTTGCATTGGAGCTAACGTTAGCTAAATGGTTTGCTTGTTGAACAAGCTTGCGTTAGTAGTAAAGGAAACACTTGTGTTTGGGAGTTGATTTTGTCGTTCTTTGAGGATAAATTAATCAATAGCTAATTATACGGCCCTCGCTGTATTTATTGGGTGTTGGCCTACTCGATCCAAGTTTCACGCCATGTTTGTACAGAGGCAAATCAAATTTGACAGGACTGTGTTAAATGCTGCCATTTTGGTCGTAGAATGTTGACGAATTGATCAGGATTCACTTGAGAAATGATTTGCGATTCACATGCAGTAATACAGTATTTTGGGAATTTATTCTTCTTTTTTTTTTTTACGTTTATTTTATAAAGGTTGTTGTAGTTTCGTAAAAAAAATGTAAACGAAACAGAAATTAGAAACTTGACTGTGTAAACACTGTGTAAACACAGCCATACCCGATTTTGTAGCCCACTTGGGTTTGTCCATGTCTGGCCCAAAAGGTTAACCTATCTAGGTACCAGCTAAGATGTCCATTTAAATGATAAAGACTTAAATGTTGCACTAGATCAATAGCCTAAATACTTAAAAAATATTTTATTTTCACAGACTTTTGACTGCAGATGGACTAAGACATTGACAGATATATGTAGTATACCAAAGTCCACTGAGGTTTGTCTGTTAGAAGAGAGCAAATGGTACATGTCGCCGCGGTTATTATCCTTCATTTCAATACAATATCGATGTGAGTGATTCATTTCCGTGCACTATTGATTTCCATAGAACAAGCTAATCAATTCCAGTCTTGAGTGACCACTTGGTAAATATTGGTGCATTTGCACTTTAGAAGGTACTAATTTAGCAAAATAAAGGTTAATCTGAACACAAGAGTGACTATGTGTGTGTACGTAGTACATTTTATGTATTGGTCTTCAAAATATGACAACTTATTTTGGCATATTGATTATGAATTTGGACATTTAAAACGGGTGTTTTGACACTTGGCCATTAATCAAAAAGCCATGACAATTATTTTGTATTTATGTTTAAGGAATATAAAATTGTACTTTTAACATAATTGTTCTTTAGGATTCTACCTATTGAATAAGCCCCAAAACGTGCTATGATTTACAGATTTTTATGATAATAATGAAATCGTGAAAATATGTTTGTCCTGGCTACTAATTGGTTGCTCCTCTGGAGAGAAGTCGGTCCACTCAGTGTCTCTGATACCGCTGCGAGACTTCATATTTGGATCATTTCAATTCATCACTGTCATTTTGTAATGTTGTTGCTTCATGGGAAATGTTTCCTTCCGTACATTTTCAATTGAAGGGCATTCAAGAGGTAGCATAACTTTAGTTTCTCACACTGAAATGAGTCTGCATATTGAGGGCCAAGTAGTAGGGCCAACTACTAGGCCTACATTTGCCCTTGTTTGTGGAGGATAGCACTTTGTATTGTCAACTGACGGCCCTGAACCCCCATCTCTGAGTCATTCTTCTCCATCTTGTCGAAGATTTATCCAGGGGATGGACAGTGCTCATCTATACAGTAACATAACAGCTTTATTTATGACCATGTTTTGTGTTAACAATATTGGCAATTGTTTACAGCCAGCTTGTGATCTGTGGTCATACGACCTAGCATTAAAGGGCTGCTCTACAAAACAAAAATACTAAGCATCGTCTTATAGCTGTTGATGTCCTCTGTTGCAGTAGTTCTTCTCAGGTTAAAAGTATCTTCTTGTCTTTCCCACTGGCTCAGTCACAGTAATATATGAGGGCTGTACCGCCCCTGGCAGGAAGCGCTCGTGTCATGAGCCCAGTTCAAAAGATAACCATGGAGTGACAGAGAGAGAGAGAGTAGGGATGTTAACGGTTAATTGCAGAAAATACATTTCACCGTCATGCTTATCAGTCTATAGGTTAATTTGGATAATTTCGTGAGCTTAAATTTGTGTCAGAATTTAACAAATCTCGTCAGTCATAAAATAGGAACTGTAGGAACTCTTGGTTGACTGGAATTCATATTTTGCCGATAAGTCTTTTTTTAAATGTATTAACAACAAATCAATACATGTGGGGACACAAGTATATATAAATAATATACAAAGTACAATTGGGCTAGGGGGTACAATATCACATTACACAAGGACCTTAAGGGGACATACATACACTTATTATTCTAACAGCTTTTTTGTTAGTAGAGTATTTAACTGTCTTAAAATACAGTTCAATTTCTTTGTCTAAGGTAAGAAAATTAGTTTTTTGTCTGTAAATTTACGAATATGAATATGAAATTTGGCCAAAATAATAATGAAATGAATTACATAAAAATGTTTGAGCTTATTTCTATCGTAGGTAAAGAATCCAAGCAGTACATCTCTCCACAATAGTGTAGGATCTTCATAAATTTGTTCAATTATAAATCTACTGATGTCTTGCCACATTTTTCTTACATGAATACAATGCCAAAAAAGATGCAACACTGTTTCTGGGTGGTCATTACAAAAGGAGCAATTTGAGTTGATGTTTTCCTTAAACGTCTTCATATAGTGGTCGGCAGGATAATATTTATGAATAATTTTAAAGGAAACTTGCTTAATTTTGTTAACATGTAGGTATGTGTGTGGCAACATCCAAACTTTTTTCCAACAGATATTATCAATAAATCCATTCCAATAAGGCATGAGATAAGGTATAGATACAACATCCTGCTGAAACAAGGTTCATATCTGTCACGCCCTGGCCTTAGTATTCTTTGTTTTCTTTATTATTTTAGTTAGGTCAGGGTGTGACATGGGGAATGTTTGTGTTTTGTTGGTTTTGGGTGTTTCTATGGTAAAGGGGTTATTGGTGTAGTATATGGGTTTGTGTTGAGTTCAGATGTCTAGCGTTGTCTATGTATGTTTAGTTATCTAGGAGAGTCTATGGTTACCTGAATGAGTTCCCAATTAGAGACAGCTGATTTCGGTTGTCTCTGATTGGGAGCCTTATTTAGGGTAGCCATAGGCTTTCATTCTATGTGAGTAGTTGTCTATGTGATACGTTTGTAGCCTGTGTGTGCACATCGTTGTTTAGCTTCACGATCGTTTTCTTGTTTTGTTTAGTTCGTAAGTGTGTTTGTTTCGTTTGCCTTCTTCTTCAATAAAAAGGAGATGGCTTATTTTCCTAAAGCTGCGTTTTGGTCCGTCAATCCTCCACACGATCGTGACAATATCGCTCTATTGTTGAATGGGCCAAAAGAGAAACAAATATTTCCTAATGATGAGTCAACAGGGTCAACGGAAAGTAGGCTTTGAGGGTCAGGTCTTGACACGTTCCTGAATAATAAAGCAACACCTGAGGGAATGGCATCTAAAACAATTGCAAAATCTTTAGGTGTTACAGGGACCTTGTAAAGTGATAAGAATTCCTTATAACTGAGTAAAAGACCCTCTGCATTTACCAGTTGGCTCACCAATAGGATATTATTTCGGAACCAATATTCTAAAAACAAAGAATTATTTTTATACAATATATCCCGATTATTCCATATATAATATCTGTATGGAGAAAAATTATTATAAATGAAGGACCATGACAAGAAAACCTGCCAATGAAAAGCTTTCACTGGAACTTTGTCAATATTATAATTGCAAACCAACATGAAGTTAAGGCCACCAAAAGTAGAGAAGACATGAAGAGGAATAAAATTCCACATAGAAGTGGGTCTTCTTAGGAATTCTTTTATCCAATTGATCTTAAAAGCATTATTTAAGGTAGTAAAGTCCAGAAAATTCAGCCCACCATTCTCATAAGTGTTCATTACAACAATTTTCCTAATGTAATGGGTACGGTTTCTCCACAGAAAGTTGAAAAGTATCTGGTCTATCTCCTTGCTTATTTTACTGTCAAGATATAAAGATAGAGCGCCATATGTTAGTCTAGAGATACCTTCAGCCTTGGTTATTAGGACTCTACCTTTTAAAGATAAGTCCCTCTGTAGCCATTGATTTAGCTTCTTCTGTTTTTTTTAATAAGAGGGTTAAAATTGAGTAAGCCTCTAGACTTCTGATCCTTTGTAATGGTTATGCCTAAATATGTAAGTTCTTCTTTTACTGGAAAACCATAATATGAAGGTGTCACACAATCTTTACCAGCCATGAGTTCACATTTATTAATGTTAAGATATAGACCAGACATTGATCGATATGGGAATTTGGTTAGCATCTTTCAGAAAAAGTGTATTATCGTCAGCTTATAATAATTTATTTACCAGCTATGGAAATACCTTGTACAGGACTATTATTTGTAAGAAGTTGGGTGATTAATAAAAACAGGTACGGAGAGATAGGACAACCTTGCCTAATTCCTCTCTTTAACTCAGGTGCCATATTTCAATTTGATAGAGCTGTTACCATTTGTATAGAGAGTCTTAATAGTGTAATGAAACAGGCAGGGAGTAGGTCTCGAACCCTCGACCTTCTAGCCCGAAGTCCAGCGTGCTATTTTCCGCACTTATAAACCCAGGGTCGTTACACTACTCCCCTCCTTTCAAAGAGTGTGTCCTCGCGCTAGCTTGCGACTCTACGTCTTACAGGAACGCGCTCACCGGCCAAGCACACGCACTGTCGTGGATGCAAGGTCCGATCACTTCTGACACCAATGTAATGAAACAGGCAGGGAGCAGGTCTCGAACCCTCGACCTTCTAGCCCGAAGTCCAGCGCGCTATCAACTGTGCCGCAAAAGCATACTCGTGCGGCAGAGTCGATTTCCGAGCTTATAAACCCAGGGTCTCTCAAGGGAGTGGAAGAGGAACTGATGCTCTACTGTGTCAAATGCTTTATAAAAATACAAAAATAATATGAAGCTATCCTCGGTTATTAGGTCTGAGTAGTCATGTATGTCTAATACTAGTCTGATATTGTTAGAAATATGTCTGTTCCTCATAAAGCAAGACTGTTTCATCAATGATTGCATCCAGGACTTCTTTAATTAACTAATTTTGCAAGTAGTAAGGCTAATATCTTATAGTCCTTATTAAGAAGACAAATTGGATGCCAGTTATCGATGAGCAGCACTTATTTTTTAGGCTTGCCGAAAATAGTCATGTACAGCGAGTTTATAGAGCGAGCCGCGACCAAAATAGAGAGTAGACGCGTTGCTAGGCAACTAACAGACGCAAGCTGTAGGGAGCAGCACTGGAAGAGAGAGAAACAGCACAAAGCACTTAACAGCTGCTAGGCTTGAAAAGTTTCAGAGAATTTCTCTCCTGTTCTACTGGTTTTCATATGAACTTTCTTTCGTTGTCTAGAAGCCAAAAGCACAATCCTAGTCATATTAACAACCCATTCTATTTGCATATTTATGTCAGGAGTGTGCCAGAGCGCAGAATAACTAATGATTTTACGAACGCTCAACACTCGTTGAATATGGCCGGTGTCAGCAAACGTCGGCAAAAAAACGTTATTAAATTGTTGCCAATGTAACAGTTACGCTCTGGATAACATGAAAACAGCCTAAGAAGCTCTGTTAGGTCGAGTGAGGTGTTCTGTCATTTGTGTCTGTTATTGAGATGGCCCTCAACCAATCATGCTATTTTGTTTGTTTTTTTGCTATTTTGTTTGTTTTTTCGCCTTGTTCGTAACTTGTTTTGTACATAATGTTGCTGCTACCTTCTCCTATGACCGATTGGAGCTTCTAAACATCAGAACTGGGATTGCTCACCTCAAACTGGACAAAGAGTTTTTCTTCAATGAGTCGGACGCGAGAGATATACTGTTGACACCCGACCAGGCCCCGATCCCAGTTATTCGCTGGAGAAGGAAACGTAGATTTCGAGGCAAAAGATCAGGGTGCTTTGTGAGGACCAGGCGACGAGTGGCTAATCTGCCCTTGCCCTCCGGTCTGCTAGCTAATGTTCAATCGCTAGAAAATAAATGGGATGAGCTGAAAGCACTGATATCCTACCAACGGGACATTAAAAACTTTAATATTTTATGCTTCACCGTGTCGTGGCTGAATGACGACATTAAGAACATAGAGCTGGCGGGTTGTACACTCTATCGGCAAGACAGAACAGCAGCATCTGGTAAAACACAGGGCGGGGGCCTATGCATTTATGTAAACAGTTGGTGCGCGATATCTACGGAAGTCTCAAAGTTTTGCTCGCTTGAGCTGGAGTATATTATTATAAGCTGCAGACTGTTACGGAGTCTAGTTGATAAGTACTCGACTAGCCGGACTGTTCCCCGGACTCCGCGTGTAGGGATTTGTACAATTCTTGAACAAGGCTATTGAACTTGACATTGGTGTGTCTTTATTCCTTCATCCAACATATCATACTGAAACACAGACCTCACTATTTACCCAAAGAGTTTATCTGTTTTTTTTCATAGCTGTCTATATACCACCACAGAGCGAGGTTGAAACTACATCCGCACTAAATGAGCTGTATTCCGCCTTAAACTGTAAAACGTTAAACCAGAGGCGGAGTTCCTAGTGGCCGGTGACTTTAATGCAGCGAAACTTAATCAGTTTTACCGAATTTCTATCAACATGTTAAATGTGCAAAAGGAGGTAAAAAAAAAAATCTAGACCACGTCTCCTCCACACACAGAGAAGTGTACAAAGTTCGCCCTCGCCCTCAATTTGGCAAATCTGACCAGAACTCTATCCTCCTGATTCCTGCTTACAAGCGAAAATTAAAGCAGGAAGCACCAGTGACTCAGTCTATAAAAAAACTGGTCAGATGAAGCAGATGCTAAACTATAGGACTGTTTTGCTAGCACAGACTAGAATATGTTCCGGGATTCTTCCAATTGCATTGAGGAGTACACCACATCAGTCACTGGCTTTATCAATAAGTGCATTGAGGATGTCCTCCCCACATTGACTGTATGTACATGGATTACAGGCAACATTCGCACTGAGCTAAAAAGGGTAGAGCTGCCGCTTTCAAGGAGCGGGACTCTAACCCGGAAGCTTATAAGAAATCCCGCTATGCCATCCGACGAACCATCAAACAGGCACTACCAACGATGGCAGTGAGAGGAAGCCAAGTAGCCTGCAGTGGGAGAACATGGAAGCAGATGGATTTTGGCAGACATTCTGCACATTTTCTCATTGATGAAACATTTGATCTCAATACAGTTTTCTGTTTCCAAAACTAGAATCTGTTATGAACAGAGTGGACTGCGTTTTGTAGACTTTAACCTTTGCCAAAGTTATACAAAATTGCGTTGTTTAGGAGTGCAAAGGCGAATTGAGTTATTGCAAACGCGCACTTCACATAGTAGGCGTTCCCTAATGGAAATATGCAGATGTATGCTACAACGAGCTAATAGGATCTCACTAGCTCGTGCTTGGCTCTGCCCACCTCCTTGCTTGTTCTGCCCGCTATGACTCATTTGTTCCCATTGGAAAAAACAAGCTGTGGTCTATCTTTGGTTACACTCTCCCAGATGTGTAGTTCATGTAGGGCTAACTATCCTGTTGCTATGCTAACCAACAGGCTCTGGCAGAGGCTGGTCTAACAGGCTGACCACACCGCTCACGTCGCATGCGCGAGCGTGGCAAAATAAATGTTGAAATCTATGTTATTCAATTATAGCACCCACACTGCTCGCGCGCGCCAACAAGCATCTGCGTTGCCATGGGCTAAAATAGAAGTCCTTTCTATTTCTGACACAGATCGCGCTGCAAGTCCTGCCTTTCCCATCTCCTTATTGGTTTATAGAAGCAGGTACCCACGTGCCATCTCCTCATTGGTTATACCCACGTGGGTGACTGAAAGACGAACGAGGTCAGTGGCGGTAATGCACCTAATTTATGAAAGTTGCCAATCGCAATATAAAGTCAAGAGAATAAAAAGCATGTAAAGAAGAGAGATGACTAGAAACGATTCGGTTGACCGTTTTATGTGTGGATTAATTTGCGGAGTAGAGGACCTTGTGCATTTCAGGTAAAATAACAACTCAATGTTTATATCCCAGGACAAATTAGCTAGCAACAGCAAGCTAGCTAAATAGGCCAAATTAGCTAGCAAGTGCAAGCTAACGAGCTAAATTGCCATAAATGTTTAATGCTTTTCGACCTGTCCCCAAATTAATATTAATATTGTTGGTTTTGATATTTTAACCTGGTGTCGTGATCGTGTTTGGTGTGGGGGGGACAAAATACATTTATGCACGATGGCGCACGCGCGCAGCCGGTTTGGGTTCCATGTGACAGCGTTGCGAGATGGGGAGGAGGAGACGGACAACAACACCAGGTGGAAATAACAGAAAAATTTGCTATTTTCCTACAATTATAAATGTGCGGAAGTACACTAGCCCTTCAACTGCCTAACGAGAAACTTCCACGTAGGCCTAAATCCTGTTCAAAAACCACTGAAAAGTATTAAACTACGGTCCTACCTTTAAAAAGCATGGAAAGTGGGAAACTCATTGTCAACAGGCTGGAAATCTATTCCATCCTACTACTAATGAATGGTCCCACCACAACTCTCTCAAACTCTGGGCTCTCCTGCGCTATGTTGTGCTGAGGAGACAATGAGCTCCGATTTCCCTTGCCCTCTCAATCGTATTGTCATAGAGTAGCCTTGTTGTTGGGGTTACAGAGCTCTGCCAAGTTTGACAGCCACAATGTGCTGTTTCTCTACAGAGGGACATGTTTTGTTGTTGTGGTCAAGGCTGTGCATTCTAGCTTGCCAGGGGAAAGACAGCCGGTAAACACAAGTTATTTATAGGAGTTGTTAGGTTAATCATAATAAATGAGTTCCTGTCTGCTTCTTCATACTCTATTTTGTTAAAGCCAGTTATATAGAGACCGGCTACACTTAATCAATATTTATATGAGAGGATGTAAGGATCATCTCTTTAATTGAGGGCTGCTGGGACTTTTAATCAAGACCAATAGTTTTACTACACTACTACAGTTTGATAACAGTAGTCGTTAAGCATGTATGTGTGACTTGTCATGGCTCATGTCAGACGGTTTTAGAAATTAGAATAACCAGGAAGTTAGTTAGTCAGGGGAGATGTTGACAGAGTCAGTAGGTAGTTGCCCCTAACCACTGATACAGGGTCAGATTATATTATGGTTTACAGTAGGATCTGATCCAAGACCTGTGGTTGAGGGCACCTTCTACATCAAGTGGTTTTGAAACATAGCCCAATGCTGATAAGCCCTTAAACCAGGCTAACACTGTCAAGTACATGCATTTGCTGCGAGCGGGAGGCAGGAATTCATAAGAGGGGTTATAAACTGCTGCTGAGTGCGTTTCAGTTAGGCTTGGCACGTTTGCCCGGATCCTGAGAGGCTGTGGAGAAGCAGGCAGGCAGACAGGCCATGTATCAGTGCCGAAATTGGCCCCGTTAATAAGAGCTGGCTGTGCTGCGCCAGCTTAGCCGAGCCCTGGCCCCAGTTGCAGCACTATAGCAGCAGGAAGTGGAAGTCAGGCATAGTGCACTTTCACACCCACACTCACTAATAAATATACAGACAGTCAAGGCAGACACGCACACACCCACACTCACTAATAAATATACAGACAGTCAAGGCAGACACGCACACAGTCATACACTGACCTCCTTGTCATATAGGCAGGTGTTCAGCAATAACATAACAGTACCACCAAGTGTAAGTGTTAGTTAGTCATAAACAGCATCCCAATGTTTTACACATGGCAAACACTGATACAGAGAGCCTTTAGGGCCCAACAGTTTACAGTCTGAGCCCAAGTCTTCTTAGCCGACACCTCTGCCCTCGGTGCAGTGCAGTGACCGAGATAAGACAGTGTAATAACAACAGTAACTACAAAGCCTGAAGGTGACTGACATCTCTGAGCCATCTGCACATCAGAGCTCAACAGTGTGCGTCTGTATCCTCCAAATAGAAAGTCCTTAAAAGGCGTTTTTCACAGTAAAGTCAGAGAGGCCATCTTATGTGAAGACATGTACCACATGACCACAATATCATACTCTCAGGGTCAGGAGTTTTTCCTGACCATGTGCACAGGAAGGAAAAAAAAATCCTAGTTATAGTCTATAGGTAACTAGTGCCCAGGGTTTTTACAGTGTGGTCTGGAGTTTGTAGTATTAGAGAGAGACTATTGTTGCTACATGAGGGGCAGTCAGTCAGTCAGTCAGTAGGTTCACTGTAGGTCCTGTCTCTCTCTACTCCCCCTCCATCTCAGATGCTTCTTTATATACCCATGCTGCCACAGAGACAGAGGTTGTGGGAATAGTCCCCTGATAGCTTCAAATATTTAAGGGAGTAGTAGAACAGGAGCACCCAGGAGATTTCAATCGGATGCCTTGTGTTTTATTTATGGCGTCCCTTAATTCTACGAGAGGCTGAAGTTGTTCGGCTATATTGGAGTACGCGGTGACACCCATTCCTCAGATGAAAGCTACATAGTTTAGCCTCAATGCGTCACTGGATGCTCATTTTCATTAACATGATTTACATTCCACTGAGCCCATTTCTTAATCACTGTTGCATCTTATGCAACACACACAAAACACGTAATTCGAGAAATACCCCAATAGTGTCACATCAGATTGTACAAGTGGAATTAATTATGAAAGGCCCGGCCATTTCCTATCCAGGGTCTGTCAATAGTAGTTGTGACTAAAAGGAAAAACAGCCCATTCCCTGACCCCATCTGAGTCAACATGATGATATAGCATTTAGCTTTACTCCTAACCCAGCCAAATGTCCAAATTAATAATGAGCTAAAAGCCACATCTGTTGGAACGGACATTGGAGCACCTCCCAGTCAACCCCAACAGTGCGAGAGACAGGGTATGGCAAATGCGATTAAAGGCAAATGCAGTTTAGCGGGATTCTCGGGCTGACGTTAGGACCATGCGGACACATGGAAGCGAGATCGAAGGCTGTTTGTATGGCTGGCTGTTTGTTTGGAGAGCACATCGACGCAGCTGCAGGGAACAACTTGGCTTTTTCTCAAAACAGTGCAGCGGTGAAGCTGGCTGTAATAGATGGGTTTGGCTAGGCAACTACTGTTTGACTTGACATCAGGGCTCAACATTAACGCTTGTCCTCTTGTACGGGACAAGTTACAAAAAAAATTTGTCGGACAAGAAGAATATAGATTTAAGTTGTCCGAAAGGACAACAAAAAGAAATTCACACTAAAATCACAATATCAAACAATTACACCGATCAGAATTGTATCAAAGGCCAACATTTGAATAATATTCAACTACATTTTTCATGTACATACAGTGGCTTGCGAAAGTATTCAGCCCTCTTGGCATTTTTCCTATTCTGTTGCCTTACAGCCTGGAATTAAAATGGATTTTGGGGGGGGTTTGTATCATTTGATTAACACAACATGCCTACCACTTTGAAGATACAAAATATTTTTTATTGTGAAACAAACAAGAAATAAGACAAGAAAACTGAAAACTTGAGCGTGCATAACTATTCACCCCTGCAGCCACCCCTGTGGCTCTACAAAGTCAATACTTTGTAGAGCCACCTTTTGCAGCAATTACAACTGCAAGTCTCTTGGATGACGTCTCATTCTTCAAGGCAAAACTGCTCCTGCAAGTTCCTCTGGTGTACAGCAATCTTTAAATCATACCCCAGATTCTCAATTTGGATTGAGGTCTAGGATTTGACTAGGCCAGTCCAAGGCATTTAAATGTTTCCCCTTAAACCACTCGAGTGTTGCTAAAGCAGTATGCTTAGGGTCATTGTCCTGCTGGAAGGTGAACCTCCGTCCCAGTCTCAAATCTGTGGAAGACTGAAACAGGTTTCCCTCAAGTGTATCCCTGTATTTAGCGCCATCCATCATTCCTTCAATTCTGACCAGTTTCCCAGTCCCTGCTGATGAAAAACATTCCCACAGCATGATGCTGCCACCACCATGCTTCACTGTGGGGATGGTGTTCTCGAGGTGATGAGCGGTGTTGGGTTTGTACCAGACATAACGTTTTCCTTGATGACCAAAAAGCTCAATTTTAGTCTCATCTGACCAGAGTACCTTCTTCCATATGTTTGGGGAGACTCCCACATGCCTTTTGGCGAACACCAAACGTGTTTGCTTATTTTTTTCTTTAAGCAATGGCTTTTTTCTGGCCACTTCCGTAAAGCCCAGCTCTGTGGAGTGTACGGCTTAAAGTGGTCCTATGGACAGATACTCCAATCTACGGTGTGGAGCTTTGCAGCTCCTTCAGGGTTATCTTTGTTGCCTCTCTGATTAATGCCCTTCTTGCCTGGTCCGTGAGTTTTGGTGGGCGGCCTTCTCTTGGCAGGTTTGTTGTGGTGCTATATTCTTTTCATTTTTTAATAATGGATTTAAATGATGCTCTGTGGGATGTTCAGAGTTTCGGATATTTTTTTATAACCCAACCCTGATCTATAGAGCTCCTTGGTCTTCATGGTGCCGCTTGCTTGGTGTTGCCCCTTGCTTAGTGGTGTTGCAGACTCACAGGACTTTCAGAACAGGTGTATATAGGCTGAGATCATGTGACAGATCATGTGACACTTAAATAAAGTCCACCTGTGTGCAATCTAACTAATTATGTGACTTCTGAAGGTAATCGATTGCACCAGATCTTATTTAGGTGCTTCATAGCAAAGGGGTGAATACATATGCACGCATCACTTTTCCGTATTTTTATTTTTTGAAACAAGTTATTTTTTTCATTTCACTTCACCAATTTGGACTATTTTGTGTATGTCCATTACATGAAATCCAAATAAAAATATATTTATATTACAGGTTTTAATGCAAGAAAATAGGAAAAACACCAAAGGGGATGAATACTTTTGCAAGGCACTGTAAATAAAAGGGCCTACAAGTCAAAGTGTAGGTGATATGCATACAGCCTCATGTCCAACTCGATGCGGACATGAGGGAGTCACCAACAAAAATCTGCCAAACTTTAATTTAGCATAAACTTTAATATAGTCATGTTTGACAAATATAATGAAGTTTAATTAACATTAACGTCGAAAAGCTTTATTCTGTCGACATACTTGAGGCACAGTTCGTGTCATGTTTTGTCTTTGATCTTCATGTCTTGTCCCTGTGCTTCCCTCTGCTGGTCTTATTAGGTTCTTTCCCTCTTTCTATTTCCTCTCTCTCCTCCTTCCTTTTTCCCTCTCCCGCTCTCTCTCTCTATCGTTCCGTTCTTGCTCCCAGCTGGTTCTCATTCTCCTAACGACCTTATTTACTCTCACACCTGTCCCCTATTTTGCCCTCTGATTTGAGTCCCTATTTCTCCCTCTGTTTTCTGCTTCTGTCTTTGTCGGATTCTTGTTTGATGTTTGCTGTTCTGTGTCCTTGTTCCGCCCTATCGTGTTTTTGCCTTCATCAGATGCTGCGTGTGAGCAGGTGTCTAGTGGTCGCGTCTCCAGTCGTTCATCTCTACTGACGAGAGGATTTCAGTTTTCCTGTTTTGTTTTTACCTTAGATATATCAGGAGTATCGTTTTTGTCTAAGACTGGAATAAAGACTCTGTTTCTATTTCGTCGCTTTTGGGTCCTCCTTCATCAGCATAACAGAAGAATCCGACCAAGAATGGACCCAGCGACTATGGATTCTCTCAACACTACCGTCAAGTTCCAGGGAGCAATGCTCGGCAGACACGAGCAGGAATTGTCTGCTGCTCGTCATGCCGTTGAGACCCTGGCCGCTCAGGTCTCCGATCTCTCAGGACAGTTTCAGAGTCTTCGTCTCGTACCACAAGCTACTTCCTGGTCTTCCGAGTCTCCGGAACCCAGGGTTAATAATCCACCATGTTACTCTGGACAGCCCACTGAGTGTCGCTCCTTTCTCACCCAGTGTGATATTGTGTTCTCTCTCCAGCCCAACACATACTCTGGAGAGAGAGCTCGGATCGCTTACGTCATATCACTCCTTACTGGGCGGGCTCGGGAGTGGGGCACAGCTATTTGGGAGGCAAGGGCTGAGTGTTCTGACGTTTATCAGAACTTTAAGGAGGAGATGATACGGGTCTTTGATCGTTCAGTTTTTGGGAAGGAGGCTTCCAGGGGTCTGGCTTCCCTATGTCAAGGTGATCGATCCATAACGGATTACTCTATAGAGTTTCGTACTCTTGCTGCATCCAGTGACTGGAACGAGCCGGCGTTGCTCGCTCGTTTTCTGGAGGGACTCCACGCTGAGGTTAAGGATGAGATTCTCTCCCGGGAGGTTCCTTCCAGCGTGGACTCTTTGATTGCACTCGCCATCCGCATAGAACGACGGGTAGATCTTCGTCACCGAGCTCGTGGAAGAGAGCTCGCGTTAACGGGGTTTCCCTTCTCCGCATCTCGACCATCTCCTTCCATCGGCTCAGAGACTGAGCCCATGCAGCTGGGAGGTGTTCACATCTCGACTAAGGAGAGGGAACGGAGAATCACCAACCGCCTTTGCTTCTATTGCGGTTCTGCTGGACATTTTGTCATGTCATGTCCAGTTAAAGGCCAGAGTTCATCAGTAAGCAGAGGGCTACTGGTGAGCGCTACTACTCAGGTCTCTCCATCAAGATCCTGTACTACCTTGTCGGTCCATCTACGCTGGACCGGGTCGGCTGCTTCCTGCAGTGCCTTGATAGACTCTGGGGCTGAGGGTTGTTTTATGGACGAAGCATGGGCTCGGAAACATGACATTCCTCTCAGAGAGTTAGGGAGGATCACACCCATGTTCGCCTTAGATGGTAGTCCTCTCCCCAGTATCAGATATGAGACACTACCTTTAACCCTCACAGTATCTGGTAACCACAGTGAGACCATTTCTTTTTTGATTTTTTGTTCACCTGTTACACCTGTTGTTTTGGGTCATCCCTGGCTAGTATGTCATAATCCTTCTATTAATTGGTCTAGTAATTCTATCCTTTCCTGGAACGTTTCTTGTCATGTGAAGTGTTTAATGTCTGCTATCCCTCCTGTTTCTTCTGTCCCCTCTACTCAGGAGGAGCCTGGTGATGTGACAGGAGTGCCGGAGGAATATCATGATCTACGCACGGTCTTCAGTCGGTCCAGAGCCAACTCTCTTCCTCCTCACCGGTCGTATGATTGTTGTATTGATCTCCATCCGGGGACCACTTCTCCTCGGGGTAGATTATTCTCTCTGTCGGCTCCCGAACGTAAGGCTCTCGATGATTATCTGTCTGCTGAAGGCATTCAGATGGATCCCGCTAAGGTCCAGGATGTCAGCGATTGGCCTGTTCCTAAGTCACGTGTCGAGTTACAGCGCTTTCTCGGTTTCGCTAATTTCTATCGGCGTTTCATTCGTAATTTCGGTCAAGTGGCTGCCCCTCTCACAGCTCTGACTTCTGTCAAGTCTTGCTTTAAGTGGTCTGGTTCCGCCCAGGGAGCTTTTGATCTCCTCAAGAAGCGTTTTACATCCGCCCCTATCCTTGTTACTCCTGACGTCACTAAACAATTCATTGTCGAGGTTGACGCTTCAGAGGTGGGCGAGGGAGCCATTCTGTCCCAGCGCTTCCAGTCTGACGATAAGGTCCATCCTTGCGCTTACTTTTCTCATCGATTGTCGCCATCGGAACCCGAGGGGATTCTCCCTGAAGGGCGTGTTGTCGGGTTGACTGTCTGGGGAATTGAGAGACAGGTAAAGCAAGCACTCACTCACACTGCGTCGCCGCGCGCTTGTCCTAGTAACCTTCTGTTCGTTCCTGTCTCTATTCGTCTGGCTGTTCTTCAGTGGGCTCATTCTGCCAAGTTAGCTGGTCACCCCGGCGTTCGGGGTACGCTTGCTTCTATTCGCCAGCGGTTTTGGTGGCCTACTCAGGAGCGGGACACGCGCCGTTTTGTGGCTGCTTGTTCGGACTGCGCGCAGACTAAGTCAGGTAACTCTTCTCCTGCCGGTCGTCTTAGACCGCTTCCCATTCCTTCTCGACCATGGTCTCAGATCGCCTTAGACTTTATTACCGGTCTGCCTTCGTCAGCGGGGAGGACTGTGAGAGCCGCCAATAAACGTAGGATTAAGAGTCCTAGGTATTGTCGCGGTCAGAGAGTGTGGCTTTCCACTCGTAACCTTTCCCTTACGACAGCTTCTCGCAAGTTGACTCCACGGTTCATTGGTCCGTTCCGTGTCTCTCAGGTCGTTAATCCTGTCGCTGTGCGACTGCTTCTTCCGCGACATCTTCGTCGCATCCACCCTGTCTTCCATGTCTCTTGTGTCAAGCCTTTTCTTCGCGCCCCCGTTCGTCTTCCCTCCCCCCCTCCCGTCCTTGTCGAGGGCGCACCTATTTACAAGGAACGGAAGATCATGGACATGCGTTCTCAGGGACGTGGTCACCAGTACTTAGTGGAGGGGGAGGGTTTCGGTCCTGAGGAGAGGAGTTGGGTTCCATCTCGGGACGTGCTGGACCGTTCGTTGATTGATGATTTCCTTCGTCGCCGCCAGGGTTCCTCCTCGAGTGCGCCAGGAGGCGCTTGGTGAGTGGGGGGGTACTGTCATGTTTTGTCTTTGATCTTCATGTCTTGTCCCTGTGCTTCCCTCTGCTGGTCTTATTAGGTTCTTTCCCTCTTTCTATTTCCTCTCTCTCCTCCTTCCTTTTTCCCTCTCCCGCTCTCTCTCTCTATCGTTCCGTTCTTGCTCCCAGCTGGTTCTCATTCTCCTAACGACCTTATTTACTCTTTCACACCTGTCCCCTATTTTGCCCTCTGATTTGAGTCCCTATTTCTCCCTCTGTTTTCTGCTTCTGTCTTTGTCGGATTCTTGTTTGATGTTTGCTGTTCTGTGTCCTTGTTCCGCCCTATCGTGTTTTTGCCTTCATCAGATGCTGCGTGTGAGCAGGTGTCTAGTGGTCGCGTCTCCAGTCGTTCATCTCTACTGACGAGAGGATTTCAGTTTTCCTGTTTTGTTTTTACCTTAGATATATCAGGAGTATCGTTTTTGTCTAAGACTGGAATAAAGACTCTGTTTCTATTTCGTCGCTTTTGGGTCCTCCTTCATCAGCATAACAGTTCGTGCAGATCAAATGGTCACGAGGCCAGCACAGCACATCACCCACCTTGAATCTGAACGGAGGCAGTCAGCATTTAGAAACGATTTAACCATAAACATAATTGTTTAAAACCTGGATGTTTTATGTCATTCTATGAAGCATGTCTTACCTTGTTTCAAAGTAGCCTAGCTTAGTGAAAAATAAAACCATACAAATTATATTAATTTCATGCCATTGGAACCAGCATTTATTGCATGTTCTATTGGTTTACAAATCAACGTTATTTTACTGTCCAGCAGCCAAAGGCCAATCCTAGTCATATTAGTAGGGACGTCAAACGATCAGGCTGCTGCACAGACACTATGGAGAGGCTAGTCTATAGTACCCGGTTAAATTGTGTTTGAGAGCATTTTTTTACTCTGTAAATGGTTAAATGAGTGTGAAATCGTTTGAGTGGGCAACATATACTGTCACTTTAAATTGACATAGAATTATTTTGCCATATTAAAGTATTGTATATTCCACTAATTTCCCTGGAAATAGGACCATTTCTGTTAATACCTTACACAAGCTTACATTTTCACCTCAAAGAATTGAGTGGAATTACACATCCATTTTACCTCAGATTGGTGATATTATTATAAAGGTTTATAGTCACCATGATGACATAAGACTGATTGCTTAAAATAGATCAATATCTTTGGTTTGTTACTGTTGATTTTGTCACACGTTGGGATGCGCAGGACTGAAATGGCACAACAAATTTGATAAGGTCTCTCTATAAAAGTCTCTGGCCACACACCAATACATGGATTTGACAAACAATCACTTAAATAGCAGCCAACTGTTTACACTGTTGATATCCTATGCCTCGTCATGATTAATTTAAGTCAGGGATGGGCAACTGGTGGCCACCCCTATTTTCTTTCTTTTTTTACTCAGTCGGGTCTCAACTTACTGTTGCGAGTTAGAATAGTAGAATACACAAGGTGCAATTTCGAAATGTGGTCGTGCATCAGCAGTTCTTCTTCTGTTATGTCAGTCACTGTTAGTCACTCAATTAGCCCATGTCAGCTAACATCTTTTAGATTGCTAAGTTGACTGGCCGCTAAACTATCTAAACTTATCATGGTCAAATTACTGGATGAGGGATCCCCAATGATTTTGTTAGTCAGTCTCACTCAGATATCATATCAAAAACAGCAAACATTTCTCTCCATCCTATGGCAAAATGTGTAGAATTGCAGGAAATTAAGTGTAAAAAAGTTCAATTTCCTCTCCGACCCATGGCAAAATGTGTAGAATTGCAGCAAACTTGCTTTAAAACGGCAACATTTTCTCTACACCCCAAGATAAAATGTATAGAATTGCACGAAATTAACTCCGAAACAAAAACTACAAAATCTTGCTGTCAAGAGGGGGGCCACTAAAATATTTTGCTCACAATGTTTTACATTAAAGTTGCCCATCCCTGGGTTTACGTTAACTAACAGAAATAGTGGTCTGTTCCCTTTCCCGTGATGGCAGCCTCCCGAAATCAACATCCAACATTCCAAAATATAGATATAAGCCTTCTACAAGTTCTCATTCAACCAAAGATGTGTAGGTTATTTCAAGTTTCCGTGTAGCCTTTGAATAGTGTTAGTTTAAAAAGTGCTACACTCCAAAACGTTTGCCCCCTGTTCTATTGATTTCAGCGTGATATCGATGGAAGTAGTTAACCAAAAAGTGTTGCGCTACACTTACCACATTGGCGACCCACTTGAATCAAAATGCATCACTTCAAAATGTAGCTAGATGTCTTCTACAAACTGTCCTCTAACCAGTGATGTACACATTAGTCCTATATTCTGTGAGTTAGAGCTGTGTTAGTTAACAGGACACGCAACCTCATCTCCCCCTACCGAGCTATGGATTTCAACGTGATAATTGATATACAGTGCATTTGGAAAGTATTCAGATCCCTTGACTTTTTCCAGATTTTGTTACGTTACAGCCTTATTCTAAAATTGATTAAATAATATTTTCCCCTCATCAATCTACACACAATACCCCATAATGACAAAGCAAAAACTGTTTTTTAGAAAAAAAAACTGAAATGTTTGACATTTACATAACTATTTTCTTTACTCAATACTTTGTTGTACAGCCTCAAGTCTTCTTGGGTATGACGCTACAAGCTTGGCACACCTATATTTGGGGATCCTCTCAAGCGCTGTCAGGGTGGATGGGGAGCATCGCTGCACAGCTATTTTCAGGTCTCTCCAGAGATGTTCGATCGGGTTCAAGTCCGGGCTCTGGTTGGGCCACTCAAGGACATTCAGAGACTTGTCCCGAAGCCACTCCTGCGTTGTCTTGGCTGTGTGCTTAGCTCTGTTGTCCTGTTGGAAGGTGAACCTTCACCCCAGTCTGAGGTCCTGAGCAGGTTTTCATCCAGGATCTCTCTGTACTTTGCTCCGTCCATCTTTCCCTCGATCCTGACTAGTCTCCCAGACATTGCCGCTGAAAAACACCCCCACAGCATGATGCTGCCACCACCATGCTTCACTATAGGGATGGTGCCATGTTTCCTCCAGACGTGACGCTTGGCATTCAGGCCAAAAAGTTCAATCTTGGTTTCATCAAACCAGAGAATCTTGTTTCTCATGGTGTGAGAGTCCTTTGGGTGCCTTTTGGTAAACTCCAAGCAGGCTGTCACATGTATTTTACTGGGGAGTGGCTTCCGCCTGGCCACTCTACCATAAAGGCATGATTGGTAGAGTGCTGCAGAGATGGTTGTCCTTCTGGAAAGTTCTCCCATCTCCATAAAGTAACTCTGTCAGAGTGACCATCGGGTTCTCGGTCACCTCCCTGACCAAGGCCCTCTCCCCCGATTGCTCAGTTTGCCGGGCGGCCAGCTCTAGGAACAGTCTTGGTGTTTCCAAACTGGAAACAGGATGCACCTGAGCTCAATTTCAAGTCTCATAGCAAAGGGTCTGAATACTTATGTAAATAAGGTATCTGTTTTTTTTTAAGTAATAATTTTTCTAAAAACCTGTTTTCACTCTGTCGTTATGGGATATTGTGTGTAGATTGATGATGGAAAACATTTATTTAATCAATTTTAGAATAAGGCTGTAACGTAACAAAATGTGGGAAAAGTCAAGGGGTCTGAATACAAAACTCCTTCCCCTGTCACTTTGCCATACTCTTGGTTTAGCTGAAATGATACCCGTGGCGGGAGAGTCAGAGTCTGTGTATCTCTCAGCAGAGCTTTG
Source organism: Salvelinus fontinalis (assembly GCF_029448725.1). Taxonomy (NCBI): domain Eukaryota; kingdom Metazoa; phylum Chordata; class Actinopteri; order Salmoniformes; family Salmonidae; genus Salvelinus; species Salvelinus fontinalis. The sequence continues at coordinate 42,756,485 of NC_074678.1, read as the reverse complement.
AGTCCCCTACTACTGTCATGGAGCCAAAAGCTGGGAGGATTATGAATGTATTAATTCATTGATAGGCAAAGATATGCTAATGAGGTGTAACACATTCATTGATGGATAACTGACTGAATGTGTGTGGGGAAAATAAAATAGACGCTAGCTACTAGGCTACTCGAAAATAAATGACAAAACAACCTAGAATTGCTGAATATTGCTTTTTTGATGATAGTTTGAACACGCACCAGGAAACCACTGTCTTAGCCCACTTGTGTTAGTGCTGTGACAGTAGCTTGAGAGATAATGCTACTGTAGTAGTAGATCTCACATGCATTGATTTCCTCATCAGTCTACGGCCTTAAGAAAAAAACAGTTCCAAAAGGGTTCTTCGGCTGTCCCCATAAGAGCACCCTTTTGGGTTCCCAGATAGAACCCTCTGTGGAAAGGGTTTTATATGGAACCCAAAAAGGTTCTACCTGGATCAAAAAGCGTTCTTCAAAGGGTTATCCTATGGGGACAGCCGAAGAACCCTTTGATGTTCTAGATAGTCTACACTCGTAGAAAAAATGTGCTGTCTGTGGCTTCCATGTATGTGTCCTTAATCTCCTCAGCAAAGCTTGCTTGCCACATCTCTGCTCTGGTCTTTGTAACCCGGGAGTTAATATTTTATTGCAGAGTCATCAGCTGAGGTGAAGGGTTTCCGTAGTCTTAGTGAATCAGTTTCCTGGTATCTGATCCTGATTTTGACTACAACAGTGAATTTTGCTCTGCCCGGAGTACGCATAAAGTACCCTCTCATGTGCATTTTACCATTAAGCCTATGGTCTCATTAGTGTTCTCAAGTACCCCCTGTGTTCGTAGAACCCCTGGTTGGGAACTACAAGTTGACACACTAAAGGTATCTGAGTGTAGCGTGTAGGCCTTCCTCAGAACAAAGGTATTCCTCATATGCTTCAATTTGATGGGCATCATGATGAACTTGTCAGGAGGACAAGCCCCAGTACAGTAGACAACAATTGTTGAATTCAGCAAGGAGAATAATTTATGTTTTTATACCAGAGAGAAAAGGACCAGTGTTTCATATAACCTGTGGTGGGCTTGAAAAGTGAAATGTAATTCATCATAATTGAAATACAATGGTTATCTTATTTCACTAATACTGCAAGGAATATGAAACATGTGACATAAACGCCTTTATAAACACCCAATGAAGGCTGAACTCTGATAGAAGGCTCCTGTAATTAGGGAACGAGAATAAGGCTCATGGTTCTTGAAGTAAAGAGGGAAATGCTGTATTTCGTGAAGAAAAGTGTATGTGAATGTATAGTATGTAAAACTGAGGGGAAAGCTGGGTGTGGGGGTGTATCTACCTTGAACAGACATTCTGTTAGTCCCCGTCGTATCTGCGTCCACATAACGGCGCACATGAAGAAAAGGCCGATTTCGGTCCATGTAATATAAGCGTTATCCAGGAGCGTCCTTTTAGAGAGCTCTAGACCGCACGCGCTGCAGTCACTCAGGGCATTGAGCATCACAGCAGACGCTCTCGTTACGAGAGCCGTATAGCCAGGCATGGGTTCCACCTCCCCGACTCTCATACTGTCATCATCGGTGTGACTGTCCATTGTGGCGGCACGAAAAACGGCGATTTAGAAGGTAGCCAGGCAAGATCCCGACGTTTTCAAGCTACTGTATCTAGCTAGTTATAAAGCTAAACGAAAAACGAAAAAAAAAACTTTAAGCAGCTTAACCTAGTCTCAAGTGGCCTAATGTTAATTATTTGTTTCTAAATTAGGACGTGGGCTCATTTCACATGAAGACAATTTATGTCTGATTGGATTATAAACCTACAAAAACCATGGGTAAACCGGCTGGATTTATTTAATAGCCAACGTTAATTACCTAGCTATAATTATTAGAATTACAAGCTACTGTATTCTATGACCTAGTAAACATTGGCCAGAATTTTGGCAATTCTTCTTTTACGCATACTACATCAAAATGTTGGTAACGTTAGCTTGTTAGACGCCTAGCTCGCTAAATTAAATGTACACAATACCGGATACACCAGCATTTAAAACGGCTACCAAACTAGCTAACGTCAGTTGAATCTATTAGAGATTAGATGTAACTGTAAAATCACGTTCGTGTTCCAAGAAAAACAAATCCAGTAAGTATTATTAGCTATCTGGATAGCTACCTAAACTAAAGATGTGCCATACTAGAGAGCAGTACAGTCGAGGTATCACATGCGATTCTTGTGAGGCCAACGTTAAATTCTGTCTGATCTCCGTTATTCGCCTTATATAACATATCTTCGTCATTTCATCAACTAGAATAACCTATTCCTAACAGATACCAAACCAGTGGTCCTGAAACATTTCTAATGCTAAGAAAATAACCAGTAACGCCGATAAACGTCCAGATATCCTCACAATGTTCGCCTTCCTCTGTCGTTCCGCTGCTAGTCGTGTCCTGTGGTGTCTGTGATGCTGCGTCTTGACAAGTGACAGAAAAATGCGTGCTGTTTTAATGGGAATCAATGTAGAACATGATTCCACACGGCACTTGAAACCTCTCTGGTTACAATATTAAAAGTACTGCTAGTAAACGTTTTTACTGGCACGACTATAATGTTCAGCACCCGCACCTAAAACCATTCTAACTAATTGAATGAAGAAAAAGCAGAGGAGCTGTGACGTAATTATGGTCCACTACTTTCAACTACTGGGATTTTTTAAAAACTGAGATAATTTAAAGCGACAGCGCAACATGTAACAGCAGAACGATGCACACCAACAACACGATGTCGACTGTTCCAGAAAACACATTAAAATACTATGAAATGCATTTACTCCATGTTCAATCCACTTCAATCCGTGTAGATGAAGGGGAGGACAGCGGTTAAATAAGGATTTTTAAACCTTGAGACATGGATTGTATATGTGTGCCATTCTGAGCGTGAATGGACAAAATATGTAAGTGCTTTTGAACGGGGTATGGTAGTAGGGTGCCAGACACACCGGTTAGAGTCTGTCAAGAACCAAGCACTGCAACGTTGCAAGGTTTTCATGAATTTAATGGCCCACTGATTTACAAAATGTATCATTTCAAACACATAAAGGGAGAAACATTGTCTACCTCTAGTGAGGTCTCGTCGGGCCATAATCCACGAATTTCAATAGAACGGTAAAAAAAAGAAGAAAAAGGCGAGTAAACTCTGATCGCGGTGAAAAAAGTAACGCTCCCTATACATTCTTCCGCAAAAGGTGGGTAAACTATTAGGCAAAAAAATTATTGATAAACTGTGTGTACCCTCCACCACTGGTTTCACACTGACACCAGTGGAAAAAGTACCCAATTGTCATACTTGAGGAAAAGTAAAGATACCTTAATAGAAAATGACTCAAGTAAAAGTCACCCAGTAAATTCCTACTTGAGTTTGTCTAAAAGTATTTGGGTTAAAATATACTTAAGAATCGAAAGTATAAGTATAAATCATTTCAAATTCCTTATCAGACGGCACCATTTCCTTATTTTTGTGTTTAGTGAGTCCGCAGGGATGACCAGGAATGTTCACTTGATAAGTGTGTGGATTAGACCATTTTCTTGTCCTGCTAAGCATTCAAAATGTAACGAGTACTTTTGGGTGTCAGGGAAAGTGCATGGAGTAGAAAGTACATCATTTTCTTTAGGAATGTAGTGAAGTAAAAGTTGTCAAAAAAATAAATAGTAAAGTACAGATACACCAAAAAACTCACACTGGGTGTAAACCGGGTCATAAAACATTTATTGTACATTTTAGAGGAATGCTAAAAGGAAACAGTGACAGGAGGCATTTCTCAATGAGAGAAATGCAGATGTTACAAACATCAAAGAGACATTATCAGAAGGGACATTTCATGTACTACAAATACCTGCACGTGTGAGTATAAAGAAAATCTGTGTAAGGTAATAATATTATTATTCAATCTTTTTATTCTTCAAATTTCTAAACATGCATGTCAATTTTAATTTATACAGTTTGCCGTTTCCCATATTGATAGACAAAAAGATATGGAGCAATCAGTTGTTTGTCCAGTATTAATAATGTTTTGGGGTCCAAACAGATGTCTCCATTGTCTCACGCAGTTGCAGTGGGAGCATACTGCATTGTCAGTCTGTCAAATTCATTCTCCTGAGGTAAAAAAGGAGAAGCATTTAACACACGGTAGAAAATGTTTAACTAGCGACACTGTTGTGGACAGAAATAAACTGGTCTAACGAATAAAACAACCTGACTTTTCAATGTTGATTTACACTTTTTTTTACTTGGGAATTATGTGTAGTGAAGACTATGAAATTAAAGTCAAAACTAGTTTTAAATGCTTCGACTAGATATGCTGCAGTGCTCACCAATGAAATAATTTCATTTACTCCAAGAAAGCTAAGGTTGACCAACAGCTGTAACAAGGAAGAATGCATTGTTTCAAGATGAAGTAGAACTGTGTAAGGACAAATGTAATCAACGTACCTTGGTCAGGTAGTCTTTAAGGAAGGGGTGAGCTCTATGGGCATCTTTCAGTTGAGAGAGATACCTGTTGGTTACCTGCAAACAGATACAAAACAGATTGATGCTAAGGAAATTCATGCCTATAAAAACATTGATCATAAATCATTAGAACAAGGTCTTATCTATATACACCTCAGGTGAGTTAAATAACCTTGATGGGTAATCAGTGATTACTTTGACCCCCATTGAAGAAAGCATTCTGTAGATAGTCAAGATTCTATTGATCATTTACTCACTATCACCTCAATTTCTTTGGGGGGGGGCTTTATCCCTAGAACTTTGAAGTTTATTGCTATTCAAGGAGAAGGGCACTAATGTGCAAGATATCTGCAAATTGAATAAACCCCCTTTTGTCATTCCAAAGCTTTGATAATGTCCGACAAACATTTCTCAGTATCTGTGGCAAAACTGATGCAAAGTCTCACCTCAGGAGCTTTGCCTAAGTGCTGGGTCAGCACAATCAGGTTGATCAAAGTCTCAGGGTGGCTGCTATCCTGTTAGGGGAAAAACAGACTCTATAAGAGGTTGGAAAACTCCCTCTTTTTCCTCACAGAAATGTCTCGATGCACTGTATGACCTCGCTCGTTATCCCGCTTCATTCATACATGTTCCATCACATTTTCTGAAATATGAATATAACTGCATTACTATTGTATTTCTATCACCTACTGGTCAATTGCTAAAATTGCAAGAATTTTGCTTATGAAGACACTAAACTTGTATTGATGTGGTTGGATAAGACAGACACCACTAATTGGTTTAACTAATTCAAATTGTACTATTAAAATGTCTTCACTGTAACACCCTATAATGTTATGCTATCAAATAGTGTTCATCTATATTTAAACACCCCTCTACACATCTACAAATTAATCTCTGAAATATGTCTACAGTTGATTAAGATAAGAGTGCATTTGAGGTAAGTAATGACCTTGTCTAGTGCCTCCTGGAGAACCCCCTCTGCCTCCTCCCACTTGTTCTGGGCCATATGGCAGGCAGCCTGGCCATTCAGCAGAAGCAAAGTGGGGGAGTACTTATCCGACATCTCCTGGAAGATGTAGTAAGCATCCTGCAGCTTCTCTCCTCCCTGAAAAAAAAGGGAACGTCAAGTCCTTTTTTTCTTCTTCTGTTGATCAGAAGACAGAAATTGAGTGGACTTCAGTCCTAAATTGATGACACTTTTCCATTGAGAGTGGTGCTCTGTCAAAAGCCCATTTCTTTCAGGTGAGGGGCAATGAGGCCCGCTCCAATGATGTATTATAGCATGCAGGGATCTTCGCTATGGGCTGATACTCACAACAGCGATGTTGACCCAAGCCGTGGACAGTTGGGTCAGTGTGGCATCCTCGTCTTGCTCCTGCATCTTCTTCAGCTCTTTCCTTCGTGTCAAAATAAGTAAACAAACCATATATGACCAACACTGAATCATATGCTCAATTTGCTGAATCCTTTTATAACTAAATTGACTTAAAAGTACTTAAAAAGTTACTTAATCAGATGGTGTGTGTCAAGTGGACATACCTTGCCAAATCAACACGGTCTAAACTCAGCAACACCTGAATGGTCATTGCCATGCTGAAAAAAAAGAGGGACATTCACGTATCACATAACACATAATAACAGGGGCTACAAACGTGAATAGTATCCTGTGATCGTCCTTACCACTCCAGACTTTCTCCCTGGTGCAGGGTCCTCAAGGCAGCATCCGAGTTCATCTCATGGTAGTAAATGGATGCAGCCATGAGCAGGAAGGTTGTGTTGGCCACATCTACATTCTTGCTCATCTTCTTGTCAAGTTCAGCCACAATGGCATCCCTGCACAAGCAACAAAGACAGCAATATTTTTACACCACCAGAGGAGTCGACAAAAAGCATTTCACTTTAATTAATTGGGTTGTTATATTGACTGTTTAATGGAATAAAACCTTTTGCCCTCGTTGGCGCGATATTCAGCAAACATCTTGACAGCCTGGAGTTCTGGCGAGGAGCTGGCCTTGATGTCATCCATCACCACAGCATACTTCCTCTGAAATTATACAAATGAAAACTGATACAATACTGACAGGCAGTGTCTTAATGGCAATTAAAATGGAGGCATCTTCAGATGATAAAGTTATAGTTCAAGATTAGACAAAAACAATATAGTAATTTATTGCACAGTGACACTAAGGTTACACTCACGTAATTTGACGTTCTAATAAATATATCGCCATCTGTGCAATTATGAAGTTACCTGGGCAATATAGGCTCTGTACAGAAACATGTCTCTCTCAACCTCCTTCTCAGGTGTTGATGGCTGTAAAGAGGAAAATAGCAAGTAGGTGATGTTTTTGATTTAACATCATCTATTAGTTCATTGAATTGCTTTTATAACAGAGATGTTAACGTTAGCAGCTAGTACTAACGTTAGCTGATTAGCTAGCCAGTTCAAACGTATTACATCGAGACTACAGAAAGACTAGCTATTAGCCATGTTGCACAAACGGTTTATCAGCAGATAATTACCTTAACTTTCTGGGCTTCATTGATACATTGTTGATAACTGCCAATGTAATAAGCATTTTTCACATCGAAGAGTTCATCAACATCTCCTTGTTGCGTCGCCATGTTGACTGGATTACTTCCTAGACACGTAGCACCGACGCGTCATCATACAACGTATTGAACACGTTCAAGACAACTCGGAAACAGTGTTGCAAACTCCTCAGTAAGGAAAGTAGCTATTGGCTGTCCTGAAAGTCGCTAAATGACGTAATCGCCTAATTTGCATAATTGACCATGCGCATGTAATTGTGATGAACGCTGTAGGAGAGAGGAATAACGTCGTGGGAGAGACAAAAGGTGAGTAAAAAACACCCTAAATATGTTTAGAACTACAAATGAACTTTCTTCTGTCGATTCTTGTTTTTTTTTATATCACAATTCCAACCCTCCTCCTTTATCCGGGCTTGGGACCGGCAAAAGTGACCCAGAAGAGACACTCTGGCGGAGTTAGTTAGTTTTTTATTATTATTATTATTATTATTATTTTTATTTATTTTTAGTTTAGTTTTCTTAATTTGGTTTGGTTTTTAACCTTATGGTTCACTTAGGAGCCTACAACAAGTCACAGTAAAACATGAACATTTTTAACCATAACATTT